>NC_080099.1:54719238-54809238 GCF_950005125.1 Chionomys nivalis
TGGTACATCTATGAAAAGAGATGAAATAGGAAGGAAACCTTTTGATATTCACCAGTTATCATATGTACCAAAACTACATGTGAAAGTAGACATTTTTAAAAGAAATTTTGTACATGAGTTAGGTGAAACTTTTTCCATACTCAAGGGTGTCTTTATTGCTTGGTCAAACTGAATTTTTTAGGACAGAAGAATTCAACACAGGGGCCTTCATAAACTTTGAATTCAATATAAGATTGTGGAAATCATGGACTAATATCTAAGTATACACATACTGACCCTCATTACGTTTTTGACCTACTCAGTGAGACTTAATAGTTTTATATAAACAAACATATATTTAGGATATAATTACTTATATTACCTCAGTACAAGTAGCTAGCTTTAAGCTGCATCAAATATTGCAAAAGAAAGTTGTGTCCATGATACCTGTTATCACAACACTTGGGAAGCAGAGGCAAGAGAATTACCACAAGGTCAAAGCTACACTGTTCTATGCAGAATGTTCCAGCTGAAGCTAAAGTGTGAGGCATTCTTTCTCAACAACAAAATAAAACAAACAAAACACCCAATTACAAATGATAAACTTAGCTAAAAATAGGCAAGGTCCAGCAATATCATGGGCTTTGAGAATGAATGAGCCTGAGTATGTGCTTCCAGCTTGTGCGGTGTTCCAGAAAATGCAAAGAAAAGGTGTTCCAGTATGGCAATGTAGGGGAGCTTGAAGGTGGAGGAGCTTGTTGTCAATATTGATTTATAGAGACATTCTTATTCATACCTATCTTCCTGTGGGCTTGTGACACATTGGCGGTTCAAGTGGAATGAGGACAGCCTTTCCATATAGAGAGTCCACTTGTGCATGCAGGAGACTGATATATCACTGTCCCCAAGCACCTCTGACAAAGTCTAATGGAAGGTAAAGCTGTGAGAAGGGTTTAAATATGGTAGAAGGCATACTGCAGTCAGTATCTCAGGGTTCAGGTTTCTGAGGTTAGGTGGCTAAATCCAATGTGCAAATTCACAAACTCCAAACCCTTCAGAATTTGGTGTCATGTGTTTGAAATGTCGAGATACTAAATTGTCTAAATGTTTATGATAGTGTAAGGAATTAATCATGTAGCCTGAAGGAGCTGCCTAAAGAGAAACCACTCTCTCCTCTCAACAGAATTATATACAAAGTTGTGCCAGAATAATCTTCTTGATAAAGGATCAAGCTTAATGTAGCCCTAAAATAATGTGGTCCTAAGATCACGCTGCTGAACAAATGAAATAAAGATCGTTAGCATTTTTGTACCAACAAGGTTTCCAGAAAGCTCAAGTTCTTATGGCTAACCCCTAGAAATAAACATTTGTATGGATTATAACTCACCCATTAACACTCAAATCTTGACAACAGAAAATCCTCTAATAACATTTGTTAAAAAGAAATGCATATGTTTAATCTCAAACCACATTTAGCACACAATAAAATAAATGCATTTTCCCCAGTCCTATAGAAATTATTAGTTTTAAATATAGAAGGAAGGAAAGACATTGGGGTTCTCATATCTGTCCCTGTTGGTTCATCCCATAATAACCTTTGTTATGTGTTGTATAGTAATTGGATTCAAAAGAATAGAAGACTCACAACATTATTGATGGCAGGCAAGGGTGATGAAAATGAAGGGCGACATGAGTTTGCTTTACTGTCTTCAATAAAGACTAGCCAGCCATGCACAATTAATGGTCCAGTGACCTAAACTTAAAAACAAGGAAGATGGTAATATGAAAACTTTGGTGGGAAACTAGGCATTCTGAGTATTACATCCTAAAACTATTTTCCAAATATATTCTGCACATACTAACACAAGATCACCCATCATCATGATTAAGTTATAGCTTCTATGTCTATTATCTGGTGATAAATTGATCTTCTGTTTATAAGGCTATTGTGATGATAGGAAAATGGTTTGAATCAAAATGGCATCTAGTGGAAAATAATTTTTATAAGCTTTTATTGTCAAATAAATAAAAGTTTCAAAGGATATATTCAGGCTACCCCTCTCCTCCTTTGAAATTAGGACTTCAGTAGTAAGTAACATAACTTACTAAGCTGAACATATCTTTCCTTAGATACTTAGAACACAACTTTTCCCAATACTTCTAGCATTTTCAGTTCTCAGTATCCCAAGAAGAAAAATTTATCCTCTGGGCTTTCCTGTGGCCTACTTAGTAACATAGAGAAACTATGAGGTTTTACAGATTAACAGCTTAATCATAGAACTGAGTAATAGAAGAGACCTAAAGGCTAATGAGAAAGGGGTGGTTGGGTGATTGCAAATACTAGTGAATGAACAAGTAGTGCCTAACTGGGGTTAAATAATACAATAAGCATGTAAGGGAGATAAAATTATCAAGGACTGAACTTATTAGTTAAAAGGCAGGACTGTAATGCTTCAGATATGTTGTTTGGTTTTCAGTGAGTAGAAATCAAGGCCACTCAGTGTTTTGTTTTGCTTTGGTTTGCAAACTATGTAGAAGATATTATTATCTAAAGATTCCTTTATGTAAATGCAAAATAAAATGCACCATTTTAGAGCCTTACCTCCAGGGTATCACTGTAATTATAAGAACTTAATAGCTAAGACTGCTCCCAGCAAACAAATGACTGGCTGTATTCAGAGGTATGGAGTATCAGTTGTTCATACCAAAGTCATCTGATAGTATTCATCCATATTCTTCCTGACTTCAGGAGCAGGGGACACTTGGGACATAGTGATAACTCTGTATATATGAAAAAAGGCTCCTGTAAAATTCTGTATGAAGATTATGAACTAACAAGTATAAATGAGTAACGAAAACACCCATACATGCATTTTAGGAAACATCTAATTCACTAAGATTAATCCTCATAATGTCAAAGTGTGCATCAGTCTTCATTTGGTCTTTCAACAATAAAAGTATCATCAAGTTTTTTGCAATATATTGTGTCAGACAAAAGGTAAATGAAATACATACATTATCATGAAAAGCTTTGCTACATGCTGAAAATGAGTTTCTTAACTCTAGGGACACAAGTTGCCCACAAGTGTAAGCTTTGTTTCTAAGAAACCCTTATTTGTTTCTATACTCTTGACTTGCAGCATACAGTCAATCTATCCAATTTATATGACACAGGCACAAAGAATAAATTCAGGTGAAGAAAAAGTCACTATATTCAGGAAAACTTTTATTAAACACCTTTTAATTCATGTGGAATATGAGACAAAACTGTCTAGCCTTCAAAAATGAAGTACTTAACTATTTATTGGTTTTACGTTTGTTATGTATGTATGGTAAATATACTATGTTACTTTGGGTGTGTGTATATGTGTCTGTGTTTCAACAAGTATAAAATGATACACATATATGTCTGTGCAGAGACTAGCAGACAGTGGGTATTTTTCCTCTATCATTCTCCATGTTTAATTTTTGAGAGAGCATCTTTGAGCCAGAAGCTCATCAATCTGGTTAATAGATTTTAGGAATCCTCTTGTCTAAACCCCACCTACCAGTTCTGGGGTTACAGGAATATCCCACTTCACACAGCTTTTAAAATGAGTCCTGGGGATATAATCTTAGGTTATCGTGTTTGTGCAGGAAGCTTCCTACCAACAAAGCAATCTCTCTAACCCCTGTAACAGTTCGTTTTGATGGGAAATTTATACAGGCTCCAATACTGCTATAACCAAGTTTCTCCAGTCTTGTGCGATAATTCTGTTACCAGTTGACTATGAATTCAACATCTACCTCACAAAAGGCAAATGCATACCATATGAGATTACTGCTTCCTTAAATATCCTCAAATCTAACATTTCCACAGGAGTCCAGTCAGCTCTTGCATCGGGGAGATATCTATCATTTGGCAGTTTGTGTAAGTTAACTGGATAAGTTGGTTGTTTGAAAACTTTGGACTGTTCCTCTCTATCCTTATAATGTAATACTGAGATTGGGTCTTCTTTAACTTACTGTCTATATCTGAGTATCTCTATGATCTGTTTTAGTAAATTTTTCTAAGACTTGAATCTTGGCACTCATATCAACCATTTTTTTAAGGAATAAAATTAGTATTATCAAACTGATAATGTATATAATTGACATTACATAAATTCCATCTAAGTTAATTATCACCTTATTTAATTGTTCCATGTTTTACCCATCCATTGTATAATCATATAGAAACCTAACTCCCTCCATTGTAATACTGTTTCCTACTTTTTATTGTGGGAAAAAATTCTCTCTTCTTCTTTTTAACTAATCACCCTCTTTAAGAATTCACAATTGTCTCACCAAATCTACTGATGATGGCAGTGAAGATGATGGTGACGATTACAGTGAAGGATGAGGTTGACTATTGGTGTAACAGTAGAAGCCCAAGCAAGTTTTCCAGGCAGCTTGAAAGCCCCGTACCCACTGAGAGAGGGCATACCCTGCCTGAAAAACATACACAAGGGCTCATGTAGAAGAAGTGTTGCTACTGGAGTCACCTAAGGGCAGACCTGGCCAGTGGTGAGGGGCTGACTCTGGCAGCATTTGGAGTTCAAAGACCTGTGGCTGTGGAGTTTGCTGCAGATAGGCTGCACCAGAAAAAATCCAGTCTTGTTCAGAGGGTTTGTAAAAAAAAAAAAAAAAAGACACTAGCCAGCAGGGTGGTGACCTCAGTTGAGTGCAGCTCTAGCCTGTGCCTGTGGCTGCAAAGCCACAGACAAGTTGCTTTATTGTGGATTCATGACCCCAAAGTTGGACATCAGATGAAGTGTGATTATAAGTGGTCTCATCAGTAAAATCCCAGAGTCAGATATCAAGGTAAATGCTGAGAAAATCAGAGAAGTAAAGGAGCAACCACTGTAACTTTTTACCTCTTTGAATTCTCCGACTGAAAAAAGGTTCAAGATCCTGTCTATGCCCTGCCATATCACTTTCTGTCTCATCACTGTGATATCATTTCCTGTCTTCTCTCTGTACAGACCTCTAGACCTCTATGGTAAACTAGTGGCTAGTTAAACTCTATGAACATAAGGCAAACTTTATTTGTCAGAACACAAACAAAATATCACAACACACACACACACATATAATTTATATTGCCTATATGTGTGCATGTATGTATTATATATATATTTTCTGAAAGTTCTGAATGTTCCATTAATTATTTAATTCAAGGATAGCAGTGGAGAAAAGGAAACACCCATCGCATCTTTTAATCCCTGGTAGATTAAAGTAACTTGTTCATAGTTATCATTAAGACAAAAATTATACTAATCCCATTATCTTCTTTACTATCAAAGGTGATTGACAATCTCCTGGTAACTTCAATCCACAATCCTGAGCCCTGTTAATCCCATGAAGGATCCTTTGCACCTTTATAGGCTCTAAGGTTCAGAAAAGTCACATTGCTTGAACTTGTGAAGCAATGTGATGGGAGAAATAAACAGCTAAAATTGGAGTTCTGGCTTCTGTAGCTCATATGGAAGTTTCTACCTGTTTGACGCTATGAATTTACTTAGGTTTGGTTAGGCTTTTGACTTTTGGTATAAGGGTATAAAGGAAGAAAGAATTCTTGACCATTAAGTGTACTTACAATTTCACACTATGGCTCTTACAATGAGGCTGTAGAGAATTATGCAACTCAGCTCCACCCTCATCCTTGTAGGTATATCTTGCTGAATTCCTGATAATACATCATTCACACCTTCTGCAGGTTAAGTGTCCATAGCAAAAGGACAGACCACTGCCATCACCTCACAGCATCAAACTGGTTCCTAGTAGCTGCCAGTGACCTTTGTTGAGTTTTAAGTTTTCATATCTTACAATGGTCAAGGACAAATAGTACCTATCAGTATCTCATGGTTTTAGAGTTATACTTTTCTCCAAGGTGCTAGCTATTGACTATGTGATTTGAACACACACTTTGAATCTCAGTTGTCTCTTGTTTGACACTATCTCAACTAGTATTATGACAATAGGTAGAGATTAAGAAAATAAAATGAAGCAACTTTGAAGGTGACTTTAAGAAATGAGTGTTTTTTTAAATCCACACATTCTAAAAATTCAATCTTCTTGTGTTGCAACTATCCTTAGATGTTAATGATTCTCTTATTGGTCTTAAAAAACTAACAGGCCCACAGAGGTTGCTTCTTACCACAAGCAAAAGGACACAAAAAGTTTGAACCATATATTCTGTGAATTTGATTGATGGTGACAGGCAATCTGGACAGCTAAGAAGCAACTGTACATTCTTGTTCTCTGACAGGATTGATTTTGACTTGAATCATCTAAATAATTGCCTTCCTTTCCCTTAGACATGTATTTTCCTTTGTGGATATGAGCAGCTCTAAAAAACAAGTAATGTTTCAACCTTAAACAAGCAAAAAACTTCCAGACACAGAGAGGTTAATTGATTTGACAAATGCCACACAGCTCCTCATTAAGAAACTCACAGAACCTCCAGGTTTCCTCATAACACATTAAAGACATTTTCAGAACTGCTAACTCATATCTTTGGCTTTAAGAGGAATAATAACCTTTATCATCACATACTGTTTTCCTTTGGGGTGTAGAAAACCTTATTTGAAGATGGTAAAATAATGAGGAAATCACATGTGAAGAATTGTTATTATTCCCATTACCTAAATGTCTTTGCTTCAGACTTATGCACTTTACTTAGAAAAAGCAGACAATAAATGACTGGAAAACAAACAAAAGAAATTTAAGTCTTTATGTTATCAAATTATAAATAATGGAAGTAGAAGTTATAAAGCCATCCATTCAGTCAACTGTGTATGAAGATCCTCCTATAAACAAGATGTCTTGTGGTAGGAAGACAGCATCCTAGAATCCACATCCATGTGACAAGCCAGAGCTGTCATGGGGAGAGACAGAAACTGAGCTGGGAAATCAGTCTCTGTCTATGGTTTGCAAACACTGAGGTATGGATAGTCTCAGACGTAGCTGGATTGACATTGATGAGTTTTATTTGCACCCTAGCAAATTAATCTAGGGAAAAAACAATGATAGAAATAAATTACTTTGAGAGAAGGCAAGATAGTGCTTACTACCAGGCTGTACAAATACAACCCTTCCATGTAATAACTAGAATGAATGCTCACTTATCTGCATTACTAGTTTATAAATTCCCCGCAGAGGAACTCAGTCTTGGGGAGGAACATTAACATACGTGCTTTTACTTTGTGTTTAACACATTTTTTCAAAAACTCATATACTGCCCACTTGCACAGTCAGGTGATCATGGGAGGCTCATATAGGTAAGCTCATTGTCTTGTTTAAGTTGAAAATGGCAAGCTTCTTTGTATGAAAACAATCTGCAACCAAGATGTGGAGCAGAGAAGATTGAGGAAGGAATTTGTACCATATTACAACTTGAAGAAGACTTGTAACTAAGCACCAAGTGACTCTTTGATTCTCCGGTAGCATCAATTTCTGTTGTCTGTCTTTCTGTCTGTCTCTTTCACTCCACCTCTGTTGTAGGAGTGCAGGGCCCCTTTGTTCTGTCTCACCTGAACAAGGCTAGCTTACTCCCTATATAACCACACAGAAATTGTATTAATTAAATTACTGCCTGACCCATTAGTTCTAGCCTCTTATCGGCTAACTCTCACATCTTGATTGACCCATTTCTATTAAATCTGTGTATCACCACGTGACTGTGGCTTACTGGCAAGATTCTAACCTATGTCCATCTCAGGCCAGAGATTCATGGTGTCTATCTGTCTGTCCTTCTTCACAGCATACAGTTCTGTCTACTCTGCCTACCTAAGTGCTGCCCTATCAAAAGGCCAAGGCAGTCTCTTTATTCAACCAGTGAAAGCAACACATAACCAGAAGAACCTCATAGACCACACCTCCCCACACAGCCGAATAAAACTTGCTGTAGCTCTTCAAGGCCATTTCATAACATCTCAGTCATATAGAAGGTAAGAGAAATAGATCCGAAGGAAAAGCCAGCAGACAACTGACCTTCTTAGCTGGAGATGATTTGTTCTGTCACTTTGAGCAAGCTGCTGCATTTCCTATTAGTCTTTGTATTTAAAATTGGAATTAAACTCCTTTTGCAACTTATCTTTAAATGAAATGATTATACAGGCACAGTGCTGTGATAATTTGTTTTGCCATAAAGGTTAAAATGCCATGCAAGCACAGGATGTTAGCTTAAGATGATGTCTCTGATGGCAATGACAGGAAAGGATAGCATATATGGTATTCAGTCAATCAAAATGTCCTAAATATAAATATGTTCTAAAGTTCACAATAAAGTATTGAGATATCAAAGAATGTATATGAAAATATATAGGTATATTCTTACCTAGGGATATCATTATTGTCTGAATTTCCACTGATATTTCATGTAGACCTCAGAGAAAGCAAATTTTCGGAGGAATAAAACTTAGATTACACATGGGGCATTTTTGTGGGATGAAAATTAGTTCATATTATAGGGAGATCAGAAGGAGTAAGGGCATCCCCGAGAAGGTGATTTCAGCTTTCCTAAGGATAGGATGTTTTGTCTTCATTGATGGATATGACCTCGAGATACCATACATCTGCATGATGTTTCACTGAGAAGGACAGCATGGTTAAGGTAAGCACATGAAAATGAACCCTGGTGCCAGAGGAAAGCTGGCTGCCTTTCAGACAGAAGGAGGTTTTGGATAGAGTTTAAAGGAAGATAGTTTGAAGAGTAAGTTCTAGCCAAAGCTGAGATTCATTCTAAATCCAAGAAGAAAGCTTCCTACAACTGGAGTTGTGAAGACTCTTAAATTGTGAAATGTCTTTATAGGTGTTGGACAGACTTCCAGGAATGGGAAGATTTCTAGATATGTTCTGAAAAATTTTTAGCACCTTCCACAAGCAGAAGTCTCATAAATGAGAACATGGGTACCTTTAATGCTTGCATTTAACTTCTTTTCAGAGGGAGTCTTGTCTAAGTTCTTTAAAGCATTTTAGATGTGGCAACTATAACAACAGACACATTTTATGGTCATTATTGCTGCATTTGAGAAACCATCGTGATCTAATAATTATATCTGATTATGTATATCACATATTTCAACTTTTAACTTAATCATATTGCAAGAATGTACAGTGCCTCTACCTTGTATGGGTGTGTGTCAGTCCCAGTACAAACACGGCCTTGTTAGGTTGCAATAATGGCTTAATAAATAAGTGTTTTCTACACAAACATAAGGATCAGAGTTCAGATCCCCAGAACCCACTTAAAGCCAGAAATAGTAGCACGGACAATCCCAGCATGCGTGAAACAAGATGGGAGGAGGAAAACAGGAGAGTTCCTGGATACTTGTAGGGCAGAGATTCTAGTGTATGTAGCATTAAATAAGAAGGTCTCATCGAAACATGGGATGTACTCACTCATAATTGGTTTCTAACCATAAATAAAGAACATTGAGCCTATAATTTGTGATCCTAAAGAAGCTAAATAAGAAGGTGAACCCAAAGAAAAACATATAGTTATCCTCCTGGATATTAACCTTCATCTGGCGATGGAAGGAGATAGAGACAGAGACCCACATTGGAGCACTGGACTGCGCTTCCATGGTCCAAATGAGGAGCAGAAGGAGGGAGAACATGAGCAAGGAAGTTAGGACCGCGAGGGGTGCACCCACACACTGAGACAATGGGACTGATCTATTGGGAACTCACCAAGGCCAGCTGGACTGGGTCTAAAAAAGCATGGAATAAAACTGGACTCTCTGAACATGGTTGACAATGAGGGCTGCTGAGAAGCCAAGAACAATGGTACTGGGTTTTGATCCTACTCCATGTACTGGCTTTGTGGGAGCCTAGGCTGTTTGGGGGCTCACCTTCCTAGACCTGGATGGAGGGGGTAGGACCTTGTACTTCCCACAGGACAGGGAACCCTGACTGCTCTTCGGGCTGGAGGGTAAGGGTGAGGGGAGCAGGGGAGGGGGAGGGAAATGGGAGGCGGAGGCGGGGAGGAGGCAGAAATTTTTAATAAAAAAAATATAGCCTATACTAGCCATTCAGGGTCTTTCTGCTTTTTTGAATGTTGAAAGACCCTGTCTTAACAGAATTAATAAAATCCTTGTTTTACAAAAAAAAGTCTCATTGAACAAGGTGGAAGATGAGAAATAACACCCAAAGACATTTTGTGATCTCAACAGATGCACTGCAACATTTGTGTCAGCCCCTCACATGATCCTACACATACTACTCTCTTTCTCTCTTTCACACACACACATACACAAACATAATACAAAGAAGGAAAACACACACACAACAATTTTATACTCATCAACTCAGCAAGTCTCAATATTTTATACTCATCAAAGGAAAAATTCACCAAGATGACATCTCAATTCTCAGTATCTATGCTCCAAACAAAAGGGCACCCATGTTTGTAAAAGAAACACTACTAAAATTTAAGTTATACATTGACCTAACACATTGATAATGGGAGGCTTCAATACCCTACTCTCATCAATGAGCAGATCATCCACAGGAAAACAAAACAGAGAAATACTGGAGCTAAGAGACATTATGACTCAAATGGTCCTAACAGATATCCACAGAACATTTCACCTAAACATAAAGAATATACTTTCATCTCAGCACCCCATCGAGCATTCTCTAAAACTGACCACATACTCTGACACAAAGCAAGTCTCAACAGATTCAAGAAAAATGACAACCCACCTACAGTTAATCAGATTACCATAGATTAAATCTGGATTTCAATAACAGCAGAAGCAACAGAAAGTCCACAAACTCATGGAACCTGAGCAATTCTCTACTGAATTGCCGCTGGGTGAAGGAAGAAATGCAGAAATTAAAGGCATCCCAGAATTCAATAAAATGAATGCACAACATATCCAAAGTTATAGGACACGATGAATGTGGTGCTAAGAAGAAAGGTGCCTTCATGAGGAAATTATATGGAGATCTCATACTAGCAATGTAACAGCACACCTGAAAGCTCTAGAACAAAAAGAAACAAATGCATCCAAGGAATAAAAGGCAGGAATTAATCAAATTGAGGGGTGAAATTGACAAAACAGAAAACAAGTGAAAAATACAAAGAATTAATGAGACAAAGAGTTGGTTCTTTGAGAAAATCAACAAGATAGTCTAACAGCTATCCAAACAAACTAAAAGAGAGAGAGAGAGAGATTATCCAAGTTAACAAAATACAAAGCATACAGGAGGCATAACAACAGACACTGAAAAAATCCAAAGCATCGTATCACACTTTAAAAAGGTATACTTCACAATCTAAAACAATGGACAAATTTCTTGATAGATACAATATATCAAAGTTAAATCAAGATTAGATAAATTATTTAAATATAACTACAACCCCTAAGGAAATAGAAGTAGTCGTTTTCCAAACCAAAAAGAACAAAAACAAACAAAATAACAAAAAACAAAAACAAAATCCCAGGGCCAGAATGTTTTGATGCATAATTCTACCAGACTTTCAAAGAAGGTCTAATACCAATACTGTCCAAGTTATTGCTCAAAATAAAACTAAAAGGATCATTGCCAAATTCATTTTATGAGACTACAATCACTGTGATAGCTAAAACACACAGAGACTCAACAAAGAAAGATAAATGTATATCAATTTCCCTCATGAATATTGATGCAAAAATACTTGATAACCAAATCCAAGAACACATCAAAAAGATCATCTACCATGATCAAGTGGGATTCATCCCAGATATACAGAGATGGTTCAACAAATAAAAATCTGTCTATGTAATTCATAGTATAAGAAACCTGAATAAGAAAACACATGATCATTTCCTTAAATACTGAAAAAGCCTGACAAAATTCAACACTCCTTCATGATAAAAGTATTTGAGAGATTAGTGATACAAGGGACATACATAAAACTCATAAAAACAACATACATTAAGACAATTGCCAACAACAAATTAAATGGAAAGAAACCCAAAACACTTCCATGAAAATCAGGAATAAGACAAGGAATGTCATGATGTCCATTCTTAGGTAACCAAGAGGTTTCAAGGGGTCATGGACTGGGTGTGTATGTGAATGGGAATTAATATATCATGTGGGAGTGGAGGGGAGAAATACCAAAAGAGATGGCTGGAAAGGGCGGCATTTTGGGGTCAGGCAAAAACTTGGTTTAAGGGAAACACACAAAAACCTGTAAGTATGACCCCCAGCTAAGAATCCATGCAATAAGGTATATGTAGCATGAACTGGTCATTTCCTGTGACAGGCAAGAGTTCCAGTGAAGGGATTTGAATATAAATCCAGCCACATAACATTTAATCTAAATTTGTTCAGACTATGGGATGTGCTGGGTAAAGTGGCACAGAGAGAGCAGAAGTGGCCAGCCAATGACTAGTCCAGCCTGAGACTCATGCCATAAGAGAAAGTCCACTGTGACACTGCCCAGAGTACCAGAACCCAGAGAGTCAATGGCCTCAAGACCTAGAATAGAACCAAACATGAATGGAGAAAAAAAAATTCAACATAATGATGCATAACGATATTTCATTATTCTAATAGATTAGTACCTAGTCCCTAGCTCAGTTATCATCAGAGAGACTTCATCAAGAAACAGATGCAGAGACCCACAGGCAAACATTCGGCCAAGTTCAGGGAATCCTTCTGAACAGAGGCAGGAAGGATTGTAAGAGCTAGAGGGGTCAAGAACATCACAAGAAAGTCCAGAGTCAACAAACCTAGGCTCATAGGAGCTCATAGTGATGAATCTGACAACCAAGGATCCTGCATGGGGCTGACCTAAACCATCTACACATCACAGTTGTGTAGCTTGTCTTCTCTTTGGACTCCTAACAGTGGGAGAAGGGGCTGTCCCTGACTCTGTGGCTTTCTTTTGGGACCCTATTCCAATACTGTGTTGCCTTGTGCAGCCTTAGTAGAAAGGGAGATACAACTTTCTAAGCGTTGTTTTCTGATATCCTTGAGAGGCTGCCCTTTTCTGGATAGAAATGGAGGAGGCGTGGATGGGGGCATAGGAGAAGTGGTAGGGAGGCACTGTGAGGAGAGGAGGCAGGGGAAATTTTGGTCTGGATAATAAAATAAAAGAGGAAAACAAAAACAACACTCTTGAGATTCTCATCCTGGAAAGTATCCTTTTACCTGTTTCTTTGTATAGGTAAATTATGGCTCCTTCCCGAAGTATCTGCATGTGGAGTCTCTCAGTGGAGATGAGAAAATGTGAAAATGGAATTTCCAGGTAAGAGGTGTTATGTTTCCTTTAGCATTTTAAGGAAGCTTATGAATATAGATTTACAGAGCCTCCTGAGAACTTCAGGAGGCCATCTCCCAGTGAGGAAGGAATGAGACTCCATCCGGCTTGGGGGACCATAATACCTATGTTATTAAAAGTAACTCAGAAATAAAGGCTGGAAACTGGGACTGAAATGCCATCCGTTTTAATTCTAGTAATTACAAAAATGACTTTAGATAAATGCTTCTCAGCAAGAAGCAGCCAAGGATATTAGAGGCTTGTGATGGTCCTTAGCTCACTCCTCTGAGCGAGGGGGCTGTCCAATCCCCAGAAATTTCACCAACAAAGTTCACCAGTATTCATCTCCATGCATGGAAATTCAGGGTCTTTTTCTCATGGCAGAGGCACACGTCTTGCTGGCCTCCTGTTTCCAGGTCACATGTTTGTCTGCAGCATGGGCCTCTCAACATGTAATAAACACGTGAACGGTACCAACTACCACCAAGGAAACGACACAAAAGTCAACGCCGATATTTCGTATTTGCCTTTTAGACAATGGTGGAAGTGGGAAAGTTATGCTGTAGGTGAGTTCAGTTCAGGATCTCAGGGAGAAGTCAACGACAGAAGTTAGGGAGAACAAAATAAGCAGATAACAACAGAGAGTTATGTTAAGGCCAGGGGTTTGGAACACAGCTTAACATAGGTAAGGCGTTTTGATCACTCATTTCATAGTAGGAAATGCTGTAAAGACTTACATGGTCCACTGGGTATGAATATGGTGGGAGAGACAGGCATTGTTTCTTATGGCTCCTTTGGCCATTGGGATAAGGCCACTAGTGTAGTTGTTAAGACTGTACAGGAAGAAAACATGAAGAGAAATTCTCTCAGGTAGTTGTGACCTCAAGAGGATTCTCTCAAGTGTGAAACAAAGCACATTCTTGGCATCAATCTAGTGAACCAGAGACTTGTACAAGGCTTTTCCACTGAGGCAACAGAAATGGGAAAAAAGAGTTGTTATGACTACATGTCTCCTAGACATTGCTATTTTTCTCTGTGCTGCTTCTTCAGGGTGGTGGGTAGGGAAAGGAAAACTAAGTCAATGTTCTAATGATTTAAATATTAACTGTTGGCTACATAAGTTACTCAGACAGGGTTAAGGGAAGAATTATCCGTTTCCATGCCAAACTGTTTACCTCTCTATTACCTGTCCAGGTTTTCATACTTTACCAGACCAAGCATCCTAGATAGATTGCCAAATGATAGTCACACCTTCACTTAGAAAAGGGTCCATCTCACAGAATATGATGAAAACCCCCCAACCAGCTACTCTCAAGATGATGGCATGAAGGTGTAAAACAATTACTGCCATGCCCCTTCTGTCGTAAATAGCACTTAGCATTGTCAGTAGATAAACATGGACATACAGAGTAATGACACCATGGTGTCTTCATAAGGTCTTGGTCTCCCAGCTCTGGGCCATGGATTTTAAATGAAAGAACAGCACTTATTAAGGAGTTGAGAGATGTCTTGTCTCTGCCCACTTGTATGCCCAGTTTTCCCTCTGTGTGTGATAAAAATACAGGCTAGGCATAAAAGTACCCAAAGAAATTTAATAACTGCCACAGTCCTATACCTGACTCTATCTGCAGACAGTGATATCCAACTTAGAACTCTGTGATTCCGGAGCAGCCCAAATCAGGCTCAAATTGTCCTTTTCTTAGATCTGTCATTTGACTCAATGTGTCTGTCTCCCACCTCATAATACTCTTATCATTGACCTTTGACCTTTTGGCAGCACTTTCTTGGTTTTCTGCATGTTCTTCTTAAACGTGACCTCTCATTGATGGCTCTTTGAGAGCCCAATCTAATCAGTCATGCACTTTAATATTCCCGAACCTTGTAGAATATGTCTGGTGTCTTCCTGCCATAATCTCTATCATTTGAACTATGAAAGCTCTCTCCTAATCAAATTCTGTCTCTAAAGTTCACTTTCTCTCCCATGTTCTGGCAATGAGTAATATTCTAGGCTCAAGGGGTTTTAGAAGAGATTGATAAAAGCTCTCATCAGAGATAAATGGAGGATATGTATATATTAAATAGCAACAGTAAGAAGCTGTTGCTACCCACAAAGCAACTATAGGTCCCTGTTCTAGGGAGGAGAGGGTATATGATATAAAGTGGCTGTAGAACACCAGTGAAAGGATAGAGGCATGGTGAGGGTTAATTTTGATTGCCAATATGATGGTACTGAGAGTATCCTAGATTAACAAAGCACATTTCCTTTTCAGGGTTATTTCTTGAAATGAATGAGCTAAATTGGACAATGTGCTTTTAATATAGCCATGATAATGCTATAGACTACATAACTGAATGCAATAAAATGGCAAAGGCAGAAATCCATCTCCAATCCCTCTCTGCTTCCTGGCCATTATGAACTAAGCAGCTTGGTCTCACCATGGCCTCTACTACAGGATGAACTGAAGCCTCTAAAACCATGCACGACAATAATCATCTTGCCCTTCACTGGTTTTTGTGGGTGTCTTGTCACAGCAACAGATGTAACTGAATGAAACACTTGGGGACGCTAGGATATGAACACATTCCCTACCCTCTCCTGGGAGGGGTAGTCTCTTTTCAATGACTTCTATTGTTGAGGTACACCCTAGAGATGAAAATAGCCTAAGCAGTGTAGGGCGCAGTGACTGCCGGGGACGGCAAAGTGTGACTGGGTCACCCAGCATGCAGTGCTTGATCTGATCACCCTCGACTCAGAGTGTCCGTATTCCCCATACTCTACATAATAAAAGCCATCGGGGACCTTCTCCCAGATACCTTTAGCCTTCTCAAATTACTTTAAGCAGTATATTGCACTTTATTTATTTATGTTCAGTCTTCCTCCTCACTTGCCATATGACTTCTTTTCCTTAGAATTTGTTAAAGACATTTGTTAGAATACCCTTACCTTTCTTTTTACTAACACAACTCAAATTTAATCTCCTTTAGGAAGCCTGGACTGAAAGCTGTATAATACATGTTTCTGCTTTACTTTCCAACCAGTCTGGATTTTATGACATTTACAGCATTATTATATTTTGACTGAGAACAGTGAGATTTTTTTTCATGTAGAATTCTGCCCAAACTGTCCACAGGAACAACTCTTGAAGGTAGGAAAACGACCTTGATGACTTTCTTTCCCAGGACATAGCACATTACCCACATATAACAAATGACTGGTCTGCATGAGGTTTATGTGAGAGACTTGAAAAAAAAATCCCCATTTTATTTTACCAGACTATGGTGAAATGGAACACAGTTATCTCAGTTTTTCACTCAGTAGCTGCTGTTTGGGATGTGAAATATTTATAAATCCTTATGTATCAGTTCTCATAATGAACAGAAATACATGAAACTTATCTTTTTTTCTTACTTGTTTTGGATTTTAAATACCTCAGCTTTCCCAAGATTCAGTTTGAAAGGGTATTAACAAGAATAACAATACCAAAAAAAAAAAAAACAGTTTTAAGAATTCTGAAAGTTAGCTTCATAAAATGAGGCAGTCAGCATGATTAATCAAATGCACCCCTTAGCAAAGCAGAGGGGTGAGAGAGAAGGTTTGTCCAAAGCGCATCATACATATGAATGAACTAGGTAAAGGCAGTGCCTTGTCCCTTCCTCAAATCCCTTCTAGACACAGGCTGCATCTGATTACGCTTGATGCCACTCAAGCAACACCTACAGAAGCAGAGACCCAATGTGGCTGACAACCAGACATGCCATTTAAGCTATCTAGATTTATACCCAATTCTAAATCAGTTTTCCTGCTTAACTCTCACACACACACACAAAAAAAAAAAAAAAAGAAAAGAAAAAAAAGAAAAAAAAATCAAATCAAAGATAGATGCTCCCTGACCAGTTAAAATCAATGAGGATTCATAAATCTGCCTCAGGCCCTCTCACTGATGGCTGTTGTTCCGATAATTCTCCCGTAAAAAAAGAAACGTAAAAGTGTATCCCAAACTAGAGAGATGGGAGGGGACAGGCTTGTCTGCATTCATGAAGCCCTGGCTTTGGAGCAAAATTAGTTCATGCTGCTTCTGGTAGGAATCCCATTTTGGTCCCTCATTTCATGAGAAAACCATTTGTTGTGAAATTTAAGAATGTAGCGTGCATGTGGGTGCATAAAGCGCCAAACTCTTACCACAGACACAGTGAAGGGGGTCCAGTCCCTTCAGGTCTTGTTAAGAGCAGGCTGGGCCAGCTGGCAAGGCTTTGTCTGTGCTGAGGCCTGGGTACCATTGTCCCCAGCTTACCCGGCCCGCATCCCTTTGAAGCTTCTCCAAGGAAACTTTATCCTTCTGTTCCAGCTGGCGTTCCTCTAAGCTCTGGCTTCACTGGATTTTCCACTTCCATTGACACATCAGAGCGAAGATGTAGCCATTAAAATAATGAAGAATGAGGGAGCCAGCAGAGAAAAAAAAATCATCCTGAGGAGAACTGAAAGAGAGAACAAGGTTATTTTAAAAAGACCGACTGCAGAAAAATAAAATGGACGCCCTCTCCAACCTGTGTGTATCCGAAACTGGCCACATTTTTCACAAAACCTCGTAAAGAGTGACTTCAAAGAGGCTGGGGCTCTGTGAGAGTGCCCCCTTTCCTCGATCTAAATTAAAAGCTGGTAAAATTCCCAAAGTCATTCTGAGACTCTGTGAAGTCAAGAGAAGTCAGTGTATTGAAGGCACAGTGCGCCTTCAATCTAAGATTCGCTTTGTCTGAAAAGACACCATTGTATTTCTGACTGCTTAGACCCAAAACCACCTAAGTCATTAGCCACCCCGGGTGTGACCTCCTTACCCTCACCTGGCTTTGTCCCTCTTTGCCTAGCATGGAGTGTCTGTTATAGACAGTTTCTTTCACTTCTTCAAAGAAATATCAAATCTATACTTATCTGACCATTAAATCATTTTGGTGCCTACCTACGTTATGGGCAATGTTCTTCTGATTTCTATGTAATTAGATTTTATGACTTTAAGATTCAAAATAAGGCTGGAGGAAAAGCTTGGTTAGGAATGGTTTGCCTTGCAAACTTGAGGACCAAAGGTCAGTCCCCAGAAGCTATATTTAAAAAGCAAAAGCCAGATATGGTTGAACGCATTTGTGTTGTAATATGAGTGGCAGGGCTGCGTCCCCGGCACCGAGCCGCCCGCATTGGCTAGCTTATGCCCCAAAATAATTACACGGAAACTGTATTCTTTTGATCACTGCCTGGCCCATTAGTTCCAGCCTCTTATTGGCTAGCTCTTACATATTGATCTAACCCATTTCTAATATTCTGTGTAGTACCACGAGCTGGCTTACCAGGAAAGATCTTAACCTGCGTCTGTCTGGAGTAGGAGAATCATGGCGATTCTTGACTCAGGCTTCTTTCTCCCAGCATTCTGTCTGTTTACTCCACCCACCTAAGGGCTAGCCTATAAATGGGCCTAGGCAGTTTCTTTATTATTTAACCAATGACCTTCCTCCATCATTTCCCCTTTTTCTGTTTAAACAAAAAATGGCTTTCACTTTAACATAGTAAGATTACATATAACAAAACAGTTATCAAGCAAGAATTACAGTTACAATATTTATATCTATTTTATCTTTTATCATAACTAAGGAAAACTATAACTATAACTAACCATTCTTCAACTCCATCAAAGACTCCAGAAGGATACAATATTACCTAAGTAAACAAGAAATAAGAAACTTCAAACTCTAGAAATGACAGAGACATCTTGCTGCCTAGACAGTCACCCAAAGTTCTTTTGTACCGTTGGGGCATCCATCTTCGGCCTACAGGCCCATAGTATCCAGCAGACATTTTCATGAAGCAGGAAATTCCAAAGACAGTTCAGTCACTTTCTGCTTTGTCCTGCAGAATGTCTCGCAGACTCTTTCATGAGTCAGGAACCCCGAAAGACCATCTCACCTTTAGGCAAGTTCAGCAGTCCTCTCTCTGCGGGTTCTTTGCATCCAGTTTATGCATCAGTCCATGCAAGAGCAGTTTCTTGCCCAAATGGCTATCAAACTCCATAAGGAGCCTCTTCGATGCCCATCTTCCTCTTGAAGTAGATTGGTGCTGCCAGGAGCAGATGTGTCTCATTGTCATAAAAAGCCCTAAATTATTAAAACATTAAATGCCATATTCTGCAGTCTTTGAAAGATATGAAGAATGCCTATCTAGCTGAAATATATCTATGCACATCTAGAAAATCTAACTAACATGACTAAAAACTTGACAATTATCGATGATTATCCATTAACAACCTATATTTCCTATTTTACATTACATTTTTAAATGAACTACATAATCACAATACCTTAATCAAGATCAGAAATACATAAACATATAACAAAATTGACCTTAAAATCATACCAATGCAAATTATTCATATCTATATCATATCCCCCTTTAAATGTAAAAGAACATTTATAAACAATATTTGGGAATATGGGCGCAGTTTTTTCTCTCCAAACTGCTTCCTGCTGAATGGGGGCGCTGTTATTCAGATCTTTCATGGTGTAACCTGTGTGTCAGGGTCATCTCAGTCGGCAGTTGAGTGAAGTAATTTTCTGAAGGTGTTCAGAGCAACCTTTCAGGAGGGCGTGGTCTATCATACCATATCGGGATAGACGCAATCCACAGAGTCTTATCCTCTGTGAAAACAAAAGAAGACCCTCTCCAAAGCATTATATCCTTAGACCCATATTCTGAAATCATAATACCCTTATATCCATTCTGGTTTAGCTTGGCAGCCCATATAATGAAATGTGTCTCTGCAGTTAGCTCCTTTACAGTCAAAAATTTTAAAGAAAACACAATAATACAAAGAATCCAGACTCTCTGTGAATTTTCCATTTTTACGTGGCTTATTTTTCTTTATTTCTTTTAATCTGTACTCTGTCTCTTTAAAGACTTTACCCTTTTTTTTAAGACATTAACTTTATTCTTTATATATATATTTTTTCTCTCTCTCAAGCCTACGTACATTCATCCAACAGTGTCTGAATCAGTTCTATTGTGAATCTGTAATTTTTTTACTATCCAGGAGCACTTTGTTTTGTGCTTTTAAATCGCTAACAAAAACAGGTACTGCTTGCTTGCCCCGCCCAGTCCAACATGGCGGAGCCGCTCGTGCCTCTGATCCTTGTACATTGCACCAGTAGCGTGGTGGAGCTGCTTGTGCCTCTGAGCCGCAGCACAAAATGACTTCCTTTTAGGCATACAGTGAGTCTAGTTGCCATCAAACAAATCATAGCACTTTATTCCAAATGCTCTATTCAAAAGCTCTGTCTCCTGCAGTAGCCAGACAGAGATCGCAATGGCGGCACAGCCCAGAAAGCCGGCATTTTAAAACAGCCAGTTTTTTCCTGGTGCTGAGTCAGGACAATTTCTTTGCCGCACGCAACCCAGAAACAGCAAAAGGCTGTCTTAAATTCTCTCTGTGTCCTTTTTAAGCCCTCTCAGGTTTTACGTGGAGTTCATTAGCACGTTGGGTGCCACTCTGTTGAAATAAGAGCTGCAGCCTGGCCCATTAGTTCCAGTCTCTTATTGGCTAGCTCTTACATATTGATCTAACCCATTTCTAATATTCTGTGTAGTACCACGAGCTGGCTTACCAGGGAGGATCTTAACCTGCATCTGTCTGGAGTGGGAGAATCATGGCGACTCCTGACTCGGTTTCTTTCTCCCAGCATTCTCTTCTGTTAACTCCACCCACCTAAGGGTTGCCTATCAAATGGGCCTAGGCAGTTTCTTTATTATTTAACCAATGACCTTCCTCCATCACATTTGTAACCCAGGTACTGAGAAGGTGGAATCAAGCAGATCCCTGGAGTCTGCAAACAAGTTAACCCAGCCTACTTAGTCTTGCCCAGACCAGTAAAAGATTCTGTCAAACAAAACAATACAAACATTATAACAAACAACTATCCCCACCCCCCAATGCACAAGGTGGATGATGCCTGAGGAATGACATCCAAGATTGTCCTCTGCTATTTTTCGGTGCATCCACATACATGCCCTGCACTGACATGTTCACCTACACATGAACATCCATACATACCTAAAAGTGATTTAAAATAATTATATCTTTCTTATGCAATTATTAAAATGACTCCCCTCACTGAAGACTTTACAAAATGTATATACTCTAATATATCTCTTCTAGGTATCATCAGACTTCAGCTTCTCAAAACTAAAATACACAGGAAGAAAATGTCACAGAGAGCCTTTAAGTTTCTAAACAGGTCATGTCAAAGCCCACACACTGTGTCTACAGATTTTACTCCCCTGGCTCTAACTCCAGCATCATGATTTCATTAACACGCTTGTTTTCTAGCAGTTCTTCCCACAAGAATTACAGGCAGTGACCTAGAAGTAGATTCTTAGATGCCTGCTTGATGACAGAAGGGTAAACGACAGTTGACAAGTAATTGGAGGATGAGCAAAGCAAAAGAAGGAACAAATGTGGGAATCATGTTGCTCCAAATAGATAATTTAATGTACATAAAATGATTTTCAAAGTGAATAACAAAATGCTAAGGTGTAAATGGTATATATTCTTAAATGAGGTACTCCAAAACAGTTAGAATTTGCTATTAGGAGCAGATAATATGCCTAAAACATTTGATGCTTGGGCTTCTTCCTATTTAAATATGCCGTGCATAATCTGGCATGGTCTATAAACAGTGTGAACTTTCACCATTGCTATATCTGTGCCCCTTCATGCTTCTAAAGCAAAAGTCATAGAAGGAAGTAGTCATTCATATAACTTAAATGCTTGTTATGATTAAGAAACCTTCCTTTGGTGCAAGAAAAACATAGAGAGGTACCAAATGGAAACATCCATTATTAAGAAAGTCAACAGCAGGAAGGGGACTTCAGCCTCAAGGAAGCACAATTCCACTTTCAAATTGTAACTTTTGTTTCTCTTTTTTCCTGTTAATTCAGTTCCTCTAAATCATTTTAAACAGCAGCCAGGGCAAGGGAAGTGAGTCCTGTATGTTCCAGAACCCATGTCAGGCTCAGGTAGTAACCCAGCTCTGAGGCTTGGGCATTGAAGGCATAAGACCAAGAGACATCATGGGAAATATAGCTAACCCAAAAGACATTAATGGGTAGGCAAAACTTTGACTCCATCAACTACAAAAGAAAAGCAGAAAAACACTCTATTACTAATTACTAATCAATAGAATATTTTTTAACAAGATGCCTTATCTGTAGTACAAGTGCCATACATGAGGTTTATTATGATAGAAATTTATTTCTTAAGGCTCCTGAAACTGGGAAGTCCAAAATCAAAGCACAGTAATGTCCACGCCTGATGAGGGTGTCTTTTGTAAGACACAAATCCCGTTCAGGTTTAAACTCCTGAAGACAGCCTTTTAAATGGCATCACATTGTAGATTCATTTCACTTTACAAATCTGGTTTGGAATAGGGACAAAAACTCTCAGTCCCTAAGAGGAGATGGACATATAGTAGATGAGGTCACAGACGCCCTCTTGAGTGTTAAATTCAGTATTGTATCTGCTACAGCTAAGACGAGGCATATAATAGGGCTTGTGAGATGATGATGACTATACAATTTGAAGATGGGCAAAGAGAGACGCTGCAGATGGAAATGATGAAGGAGAACACATGATGTGTGGAGAAGCACTCTAAGGGATGGGGCGTGCGGACAATCAGAAGCTCACAGCTAGTTCCCATCTGGCAGTTCATCCCGTGTGCTGCAGCATCTGTGCGTCACACAGCCACAGAGTGGGTTGAGAATCTTGACTCTGGTCCTCTGGGACTCTGGGACACCTTGTGTAAAAAGTCAGTTCCTAGGTTTTCTCATCCGGAAATGAAGTGAGTAACTGAAAAAGGAATATTGGGGCTCAAATGAGAATAAATGCTCAGGACTGTCCTGCAACTGCTGCACAGTTCCGGGCTAGCAGCTGAGTAGCATCATTCTGAGCTCCAGCCATGTCTCCTGGGCACACTGACCGTTCCTGCTCCATTTTATCACATCCTTCTTGCATTCACGCCCGTTTCTCACACATTATATGCTCTTGTGTGAGATTAATCTTAATTATCTTAATCTATTTCATGTATCAAGGTTTATATCAAATTAGTCACTGTTTTTCAATGCTGCAGAGATCAGATCCTATTTTTTAGATGTTTGCATGTCTTAATCTTTGTTACAGTTCTTCTCACAAAAATACTCCTGATTATAATATCTAATTCATATGTCAATTTCTCATTGACTTGGAAGTTCTTATGAGGAAAGATGTCATTTTGTTTAACTTAATTTTCTCCAGGGTCACTTTCTTCTTCTTCTTCTTCTTCTTCTTCTTCTTCTTCTTCTTCTTCTTCTTCTTCTTCTTCTTCTTCTTCTTCTTCTTCTTCTTCTTCTTCTTCCTTCTCCTCCTCGTCCTCCTCTTCCTCCTCCTCATTTTCCTCCTCCCAATACTTCTTCTTCTTTTATTAATGAGTCAAAGAAATAGGTTTTCTTTTTAAAGAAGGAATTTAACTTGCCTCTTCTCTGTTTAGGACCGATTTAAATTTTAGTAACTTGGGAAAGTAAGACAAATTTTCTTACAGTTAATTCTGAAGTCACTAATTATAGATGCTGGTGTATAGGGTGTGTGTGTATGTGTGTGTGTGCACGAGCACATATGTGTGAGCATAAACATATATATCTGTGTTCATAAGTGAATGCATTGTGTTACATGTGAATACATACATGTATACACACAGGTATTCAAATAAAAAGAGGTTTTGTATTGTCTTATTTTTATATGTCTTTTGATGTTTCTGTTCCATCAATAAATGCTTATTTATTGCCTACCAATAATATGACTTTTACTTATGTGAATATATATGTCCTTTTTTTCTTGTTTTTTTGAGACAGGGTTTCTCTGTAGCTTTGGAGCCTGTCCTGAAACTAGCTCCTGTAGACCAAGCTACCCTCTAATTCACAGTGATCCACCTGCCTCTGCCTCTGCCTCCTGAGTCCTCTTGACTGCAGCCAAGAGTACCCTTTGGAAGGAATGACTTCCTTAATATTACATTCTGTTGTCATTTTTGATTTTTTAAAGCATTAGTTCTTCTTTACACTTTATTGGTTTCATTAAAAATGTTCTGTTGATCTTTTCTATGACTACCTTTCCAAAGGGAAACAGGGTCTCCGTCAGTAACCTTCAGGGCTCAGAAGATTCTCTCTCCACTAAGTCCTGCAGGGCTCTGCCCTTTGATTGGCTGCTTTGATGGAGTAATGAACAACCCACAGAAATCCTGACTGCTTTTGTTATAGAGTTTATAAAAAATATGTATTAAATCTAATAACTGTGGGTTGTAATGAGACACAGAGCATATGCCAGGAGTATAGTACCCAAACAGCCATCAACTTGAGTGCTTTATCTTACTGGCAAATGTGTTACATGAGATCTGACCCTTAAATTAAATACTGGGAGAGATAAATAGGGCAATCAAAAGGACTCCAATATAGTCACAGGAACCTGAGGCCATCTGGTCAAGGCAAAAAAATTAGTTAAACATTTGGAAATGGTCTTCTGGGACTGTGGGGGTGGATTTAGCATCATTGTTGAATACTGGAACAGAAGAAACTGATAACTAAGATTAGGAAAGTCACACTAATTCACACACATATACACACACGCACACGCACACACACACACACACACATGAAGGGGGGGGCTAATATATCTCCTACCAGAGGGATGATCAGACAGCAATTTAATTTTTGACTCTCACCAGGTTAGTAAAGGGCAGATTATAATGTATAGTGATAGTAGGGTAAGGCTGTGAGGGACTGACACAGAAAAGCACACCAAATAAAGGCATAAATCCCACCCCATCAGAACTGTACAAACTGAAGATTTCAAGTCAAGCAATTGTTCAGCCTCCTTGAGAAAGCCAATGTGGGATCCACTTGGTTTTCCTCAACTTTCACATGCAAGAAAATATAAGAAATTGTTTATAATCGCATGCAATATTATAGCAAAATAATTTTATATTAAATGTTTTCTTTCTTGGAATTTCTAGAATCTACCTTACCTACCACTGTCCTAAAAAGAAAAAAAGTTATACATATTCTCATTTCTAAAGCTAAACCATAAGTAAGGGACACAAATTTGCACAATTATGTAACTACTTTTATAATGTTTTAAGTACACATTTCTCTTTTATATTAGCATGTACTGATTACACAAAATAATAAATATAGTGTGAATATCACTATACTTTAATTTGGGGAAAAGGTTTAAATATTAATTTGGAAACTTTTACCTATAAAAATAAAATGTATTTGTATGTTTGATGGTTTAATTATTTGTTTTTGAGGCAAAGCCTTGTCATATAGCACAGGCTAATCTAGAATTTGAGATTTCCTTGTCTACTATTCCAATTTCTGTGATTACAAGCATCCCCATCGTTCCTATCCAGGGTGAATATGATGCTTTGCATAGCTCTTTAGGTGTCCTTAGCTGTCACCCAGTGTTGCAAGATGGTTAAGCAATGCGGAACTGCTATGTTCACCAAAATTCCTGATAGTCTGTGTAGGGGCAATCACAGCAGAGTTCCTGGTATTTATCGTGTTATCAAGAGTCAGTTCGTACAGAAGTGCTGGGTTCCCCTTCTCTGCTAACTGTTCCATGTGGGTGTCACTAAGATTCCTGTCCTCATAACAGAGACTCTAGATGGAACTGGTGAGCAGACATTAAGAATATTGTACATGGCATCAGAAAGTTCAAGTCACTAGGCCTGCTCAGGAAACCAAGAGCCTACATCCTGTGGCACCCAATCATGGCCCAGGTTTTTCATCTATAACGTTAGCTTCCTAACAGCAGGTGGCTTTAATCATTGAGTACATAACGGCACATAAGAAAAATAGAACAGCAGCAGGTACATTTCTGCTCTAGGAAACAGCCTGTTACAATATGTCCTGTTATTACTGTGCTTATCTTTTCTTAGTTTTTCCTTAGCCCTCCACCCCAGCTCCGTGTGTGCTGACTTTGAGACATCTTTCTTTCTGCTTAGCCCTGAGTGTGAGTGATAGTGAGGTTTGCTCATTGCTTTGTTTGTTGACTGGAACTTTGTCTGCTGCTGGGTGCCACATCTTTCCCCAAAGCTGCTGCTTTTGATGAGAAAAAATACATACAATTGTAATATGCAGTGGCAGAGCATAGTTACCACCGTGATTGGATGGCATGAGGGCAAGCCCACATGATGTATTATCGGAGTCTCTATAGTAAGAGTATCTGCTTCCAGTCTAGAGAACCATAGGGATCCTTGAGATGAGAGGAAGGTGCAGAGGCCAGCAACTTGAAAGTAGTCATAAAACATTAGTATGGGCATGAGTACCAGGAATGATCTTCCTTGGATCCTCTGCTGACTCTCCAGTGTGCATCTGAGCTCTGTGGCCAAGTCAGTAACATGGAGAAATATTCCTAGACAGGGAGATAAAAGTGATAAACAATAAAAATTGACTCTTATTTTTACTTGTCCTTTACCTTAAATAGACCATCTTACCGTATGTGATTTTCTTGTTCTATAAAAGGAAATTTATATACAAGAATTTTAAACTTCTTTTTCATTTCTAATCAAACTGATTCTATGTTAATTCATAATTTCTCTTTGGGTATGATATCTATCTATCTATCTATCTATCTATCTATCTATCTATCATCTATGTGTATAAGTGCTATATATAGGCTTCATATAAATATATAGATGCTGAATAGATATATCAATCCTAATCTACCTATCTATATTTATTATATATAAAGATACCATATAGGTAGATGAAAGGTATCTTTCATCTATATATTATCTATATAACATATTATGTTATGTATAATCTATATAGATGATAGATAGATAGATAGATACATATAGATAGATGATAGATAAATAGTTGATAGATAGATAGATAGATGATAGATAGATAATATTGATATAGTATACGTTGTACACACATCCACAAGCTTCTCCCCCAAACACACAACTTATTTCCCCCTCCTCTACTAAACTGTTCATTTGAAGGTTCTCTCAAAGATTTTTGTTATCATCACTGTGGAATACAGAAATGCTGATCACAGTTGATTTCCTTCCCCACCAGTCTGAGAATTCCATTTCCACTTCCTCTGTTGAAGTCAAATACTCCAGCTCACATGTCCCTGTCTCTCCTTTGAAAGAGAAAGGTGGTAGTAGCCATCTGAGAAAAGGCTTGTACATGTGGTTTTGGCAGTCAACACTTATGAACTTGTCTTTCTTCTTCCCTTTCCAGTTGTATTTAATTGAGTTTGCCTAGGCATAAAATTGCAAGCAGAAGATTGGTTTCTTTATGAATCTGAATGCTTTCCCTCATCTTTTCAGCTTCAAATAGCTCAGTGTTTCCATTCTATAAAAGAACTGTGTCTGTGATTCTGAGACTTCTGCTGGCTTTTGTTGGTTGGTTAAATTTTTGTTTATTCACTTGTTTTACTATTGACACTTTGGGCTTTTTGTTCAGCCCACACATCTAGAATTTTGTAATGAAATCCTTACCTAAGTGTCTCTTCACACTCATGGTATATTTATATCAGCAAACTTTTTTATTTTAGAAACATATCATTCATATCTTGGAAGTTTTATTGCATTTTTGCTTTGGCAAATTTAACTTCATTTTGACTAATTTTATTTTCTCTAAATCTGATCACAATTATGATGTAACATTCTAAAGATGGACTTATCTTACTACTTTTATATTCTATTGTTTTCTGCTTTCCAGACATATTTCTGTCTTCAATTCATCTGAGTGCATTTTAATATTTCTGCTTTATTTTTCTTTGTCTCTTCTGTGACTGTGTTTTTATTCTGATGCTCACTTAGTGAGGCATCTCATTTTTATTGTATGTGTAAATAGCATCTTACCTCATTAGATATAAATTTTCAAATTTGTACATGTAATTATATGCTGGTTTATAAAAGTAAATAACAATTGTTACAATTAAGTATTTCTTATCCTAAAGACTGTGATACCCAACATCCATGAATACATTTCCGGAGTCATTGCCAAGATAATAGTAGTTATGATGCTTGTTATCAGCTTCTGGGGTGGAATTTTCACAGCAAGATCTGTGTTCTAGAGTTTGTCATATTTCACTTTTCTGAACAGAAAGCAAACATAGTATTAATTATATCAAATAGAAATCTTTTATGCAAATAGAAACCTTGATGGAAAACATAGCCATCAGAGACAACTTGAAATCACTTACTCTGACAGATTCAGTCTGTGTAAATTTCTACCATATTAATATGAGATCTTTCCAAGGTGTCATTATGAATTTGTATGTTAGAAGGCATGCATGTTTAAGGAAACTATGTATTTCCAAGAGACCATGGAACTGCAATAGTATGTGGAAGCCATAGCTAAGATATATTCTACACATGGGACAGGGCAGTAAAATAATAGATATTCGGGCTTAACAGGACAACTAACACCACTCTTACTACCTACTGGTTGAAGAGGGTTAAAACTTTGCATTTTCCTTTAATAAGAGTTTAAAACTATAGTACAGAAGTTGAAATTACTGTGCCAAACAGCTGAAATAAATAGAGAAACCATCTTAAGTTGTAATATGAAACCCATTTTATTACCTTTGTTTTTTTTTCCTTCTATTTTTTAACTTCTTCCATTTGTGTGCTAATATTTAAAAGATGGTACACACCATTAATTCCAGCAGTTGGGAGGCAGAAGCAGGTAGATTTCTGTGCATTCAAAGCTAACCTGGTATACAGAGCAAGTTCCAGGACATGTTCCAAAGCTACAGAGAGAAACTCTATCTCAAACAACTGAAAAAAGGAAAAAAAAAAAAACTTGAAGTGTCTGTGAAGAGGAAATTGTCATAAATATATCCAAGTGTGGCATTATTAGGTAAATTCTTACAGTTTTCAAAAAAAGGTTAGGTAACTTAGCATTCAGATTACAGGACGCTTTTTTACTCAGTCAATCCACTGGAGGGTGCAATGTCTGCCATATACGCAGTTATGTAGGGGGTATGTAGATTATCAATTCACACTTTCAGGAAGTGAATTGTTCTTTTTTTCTACAGGGGAATCCAGAGTGCAAACAGGCCTTAAGAACAGAAACATAACAAAATATATTCAAAATGTCTCAGATTATTCCTAGACTCATAAACAAGCAGTACCAATTGAGATTGCCCAAAAGTTTGCACAAGATCTCTCCTCTTTTACCCTTTAGCTTTGCTTCGCACATGCTTCTCAAATTCTTCATTTTCTAAAACCCCAAATCCTATTCAAATGGTAACATGCATATTTTCCTGTTATAATACCAAGCAAAGATTTACTGCGTAATTTACCCATATAGAGTTCTTGTTATGAGAAAGTCTTATGGGACCATATCTAATCTCAGAGATCAGCTAGGAGAGGTTTCCTCATGGCAGTGCTGGGTCCTGGATGCAGTAAATGAAAACACTCTTCTTGGAAACTATCAAAAGGCATATCCACATCCTTGTGTTAGAACCTCTTTCTATTTTGACCTGAAATACTAGTACTATTAGGTTGCTACTTGAATCTCTCTTGTCCTTTTGTGAATTAGAGGTGATGATGATGATGATGATGATGATGATGATGATGATGGAGAGATATGGTAGAGATCTATGGTACCTCTTATCATCTGGCAACTTCCAGGGTAATAGGGCCACTAACACTGTGAAGAAAGAGATACCATGCTTTAAATTTCAATCTACAACTGAAATATGCAAGATGGATAAGCTCCTTCTTCTATAATTAAACTCAATTTAGATTTCAAATTCTCAATCTTTAGAATGCTAATCAAATCAGTTTCCTTGCATTCATCTTATAAAAGCTTGGTTTAAGTGAACTAGGGATTTCACAGTGACAAAATGCTGCAGATAGGTATACCTCTAGGCCTTCATCAGTTTGGACATGTTACCACAGAGACTGTCTCTCCTCGTGTTTCAGAGACTCTGCTACACATACATTACTCACAGGTAGTATTTCTGCAATACTTTTGGATCATGAATTGCATTGCTCAGCTTTGTACTCTTCAAATTTCCCAATGGGGAGCAAATTCTGTGTCCATCTCTCAGTGACTAGGAAGTCTCTCTTTTCCAAATTCTCCCTTTCTTGCAGTTGAAGCTCACCACTATTTTTAAAAAAGATTTCCCATCCAAATTCTAAGGTTTTTTTTCCCTAAACAGGCAGGTTTTTGAAATGCATATTTTAGTATCTTATCAGTTCTCAAATAACATGGCATCAATGTTTTGGGCTGATTAGTGTCAAAAGCTACACTATCCGCAAACTGTATACTACTTAAAAAAAATCATTCCAGTATACATGATGTTAACATATGTTGCATGACATATTAGGGATTTTCATCGGTTTATACTCTCAAATTATCTTAGCTTCACCTATTCTTTTCCAAATGTGCACTTTTCACCATTGGCTTATGATTCTATTTATTAACTCATTATTGAACTTGCAACTATTATAATACCGTAGTATCAGAAATATTATTTTTTTGCATTCAAGCTCTGCCTCTGTATGTTTATAATCTATGAAAATGATTGGCAACCACTCAAGCCAATGTCAATCACTAACCAGAGGCAAGTAGAACAGTAGGGAGGAGACAGTGACTATCTGTTTGTACAATGTTTTCTCGTTTGATCCTTTCTAGAGAAAATGGGACTAGAGTTAAATATGGTGAATGGATGTGGTATAGCATCTTCAGAGTAGGAGCTTCAAATAGTAGTTTTATTATTTAAATCAAATACTGTCAAATCCCATGGTATCTGGGGCAGAACTTTTACCAAGTAAATGCATAAAACTGAAAAAGAGTACTGTGGGCAGAAAAGAAGAATCGCCTTTCTCAAATACAAAATAGATTAAATTAGTTGCTGAAGTCTTTCACTGAGCTGCTAGTAATCAACATGGAGATAAAAATGATGATATGGGTCAGTTCTCTCAGTTGAAAGAAATCACAGGTAAACAGACCAAGCATAGCCAGGCAACTTCAAGGTTTGGGCTAACATTGTATACCTCCTTAATATTTATGTTTTCGGAAACATCTCCAATAAGCTTGTTCAATAGAAATTAGGCTGGAGTGGATGGGGCAAAAGCAAGTGGGGCAAAAGGCTAACAGCTCAGACTGTCTGTTAATTAAAGACAGTTGTCTGTGATTGAAGATTTAAAGTCAGGTAAAACAAAGCCATAAAACAATGCCAACGGCATCAAGGAGACTTTTGAACCTCTTATCAAAGGTGATTCAGTAAGGTAATCAGAAGTTAATGATGACCGTTCCGACACAGATATGCAGAATTATTTGGAAAAAAAAAAGATGAAGTTGGAGTGAAAACAGGTTAGGGGTATGACAGTCACCACAAATGGGAAGTGGCATTGGAACAGCAAGGAAAGTAAGTGCAATGTAGAGAGACTTGGGATTTTATTTCACCCTAAACATAACCACAAGGCACAAACCCCATGAACCACGGAAATAAGTAGGAGGGCTCATTCCTACCCCTACCATTCCTCTCAAGTATGTTTCACTTCTCCTTAGAACTGCATGGTGTTCATGCACCTGAACAGCTAACACTGGGTTTGATGTGAGGGACTCAGGAGTAAGCTGCTAGCCCGATGAAAACTCTACTGATGCTTTCAAAACTCTCTGACTCCTTAAATAGTGGATTAAAGTGTATATCGTGTGTCCTGTGTATGTGTTTGTGTGTGCATGTCTGTGTGTGTGTGTGGTGGAATTGGCATGGTGTGTATCCTGGGGGCTTTCTATTTTGCAATGTCTGCCCTTAATGCAAACACACTTGTGAGGGAAAATACTTTAAGCAATATTATTCTTACTTTCTCTTATGTTTAAATAATTCCAAAGCTCAGCAGGCTCTAGGAACGCAAGCCAGTTGTTTGGGTGTTTTAAAGGAGGGGGAGACAGAAGCACATACAAAGGCATCTCTTTATGAAGTAGTCAATATATCTACATTTCCGCTTATTTAGAAGGTAAGAGAAAAGTAAGATTTGCCATCCCTGGTTCTCTCTGACCTTTGTGTGTAAGTCCTAAAAAATATCAGTGAACACTCTGGGCTTCCTAAGACATTCTTTTACGAAGAACAGGCGTCATGGCTTAAACAGACTGAAAGAGAATGAAGAGTAATTAGAGCAGAGAGAGAGTTTGGTGAAATCTAGAGTCCCTGTTACAGGCAGAACAGCATCCAAAGTGTAGACCAGTAGTCAGGAGATGAACTCTCGGTATGCCTCGGCTTGCCACAGTACGTTCTTGTCATTCAGGATTCCCGCTCTGAGGAGTGGGGTTTTAACAGTCACCAGGAGGTTGCCCCTCAAGGCAGATGACACAGAACAGCAAGCATGTTAGCATGTACATCATCTCTCTGTAGGGTATGTGGGAACAGCGCAGAGCTGGTGCGGCTCGGCTCTCCCCAGGGGAACTCATTCTATTCTTCACAATAGCTTGCCACTCATTTGTAGGCAGAGAACATTGTTAAGACTGAATGCTGAAGTTTGGGGAAAATGTCAGCCTAATTGTTGACATACTCAGCTATCTCATGGGTTAGAATCTGAAATCAACCCTCAGAGCACACACCTCCTTGTGGGTGGGATGTTGGATGAAGAGAATGTTAGGAGAAAGGGGTGAACATTGTGAATAAGAAGGAGGTACTGGGGAGCCATATTTCTTACAATCTAATTGCTCTGTTTTATAGAACCTGATCATTAGGGGATCCTGGGCATGATTCCTCAGAGATGTTCTGGGGAAATAAAGCAAGAGGCTATTAAACAGGAAGTTTAAATATAGCTACAGGGAGGCATACTTCTGACAACTTGACAGATGTCTTGGAGTGACGACTCCTTCCTTCATCGCTAATTACAAAATCATTTGTCTTAAGGAAAGGACAAAAGAGAAGTAATTATGAAAAACACGATTCTTAAGGGATAAAAAGATAACATCAGTCTAAAGCATGGAAGCAATCATAACCAGTTAGAATCCTTATTAGTTTGGTGGAACCAATGACAGCTTGCTTTTTAGAAACCAGAGGGAGCAGAGCTCCTGAAGTCGAGGAAAGAAAACATTCAGTTTCTTGTTATGCTAAACTTATCCCAGACTCCGGAGACTTCTTTGATGAACAGTTCATTAAAATTTCCAACCGCAGATGAATTTGAGCTAAAATACACAAATGTTTTAATTATACATTCCTTTTTAATTACACTAATGACTTGTAATGTGTTTATGTTGGTTTAGAGTTTAATTTCTTGCTTTAGATTAGGTAGTTGACTTAAGGACTGTGCTTTTCAGTAAAATAACATGATTCATCAGTGTTTGATTATAAATTAATGCTCATATGTAAAGAGCTACTGACCTTGGAGGGATATATCTGCCCATAAACTACTGACTTTCTGTTGGGGCCAAGAACACAGATCATGCCCGCTTGCAGGCATCAGAGAGAGACTTTTCCATGAAAAAAGCTCTGAATAGTTTCTCTGAGAAAACAACACTGAGTAAGGGATAGGTGAGAAGATGAACAGGGAGGACAGTTTCTTCCATCTTGTAAGATTGGTCCATCTGTCAACCTTCATGTGTGTGGATGTAGTAAGAGCCATAGCCAGAAGAGAATCAGGCTGCAAGGGAGAGCTAAACTCTTAAAATCGTTGTCCTTCCTTGTATTGTATTTTGAAAGTGAAATTTCTCACATAGGCTCATGCTTCTTAACACTGGGCCACCAGGAATTTGGAGAGATTATTGAACCTTTAGGTCGGCGAACTTAACTGAAAGAGGTATGCCTCAAAGGTGGACTATGAAGTTTTATAGCCTGGCCCCACCTTTTGTTCTTGCTCTCTGTTTCCTATGTGTGGATAAAATATGGTTATTTTTCTTCCCGACTGCCAGGTTGGCCTCATCTGCTTGCTGTAATGTGTTCCTCGCCACAATCAACTTTGTCACCTCTGGAACTTGATTTATATTAAGGTGATTTGTATCACAGCAGGAGAAAAGTAACTAATACTTTATAGAACCTTTTAGGGACATCTCATTTCAACTGCTCTTATTTTCTCTTCCAAACTAACCTTTTTTCTAAGGCAATGCCAGGACAAAAAATAAGATTTTGATAAAAAAAAAAAAAGACATCGACGCAAAACCAGATACATTGAACCTGATAGAAGAGAGAATGAAGAACATCTTTGAACTCATAGCCACAGGAGAAGAGTTCCTGTACAGAACACCCTTAGCACAGGCGTTAAGATTCAAACATATGACCTCATGAAGCTGAGGAGTTTCTGCACAGCAAAGGACTCTGTCATTCAGACAAAGTGACTGCCTACAGAATGGGCAAGCATTTTTACCAACTACATATTTGATTGCCATCACTCCTCCTCACAACTTGGCTGAAATATCTCAAGTGCCGTTGTTGTATCCTGTAGTTTACTTCCTTCTGTAGATGGAGATGCTTCTTAATCTCATTGTTGGGAATGCAGATAATAGCACCGCTTGGAGGTGTACATGAGATAAGGTGAAGAGCAAGGCAAAAAAATAAAAATAAAATAAATAAAAAAAAAGCTAGCTAGTCAGCATAAAAAAAGACTGTGGAATCTTGGATATGACAGTAACACGAGCATCTAGGACTGTGCAGGACAGGAACAACTGGAGAATCGCCATAAAGGGGCTGCCCATGAAAACATAAGCATTGCCGGGCATAAATGAATGAATGAGTGACACATCTGATATAGAACTAAACATCAAGAAAATAAATAACCCAATTAAAATGAGGTACATATATAAACAAAATTATCAATGGAGGGTAGTTAAACGGCTGAGAACCTTGCAGAAATTTTCACGATCCTTAACCATGAGAGAAATGCATTTCAGAACTACTTTGAGATTTCATCGTACACCTGTCAGAATGACTAAGATCAATAAGATGAGTGACAGTTCATGCTGGTGAGAATGTGAAGCAAAGAGAACAGCAGAAAGGCAGTTCTTTAGGAAGCTGCAAATCCATCTATAACATTCTTACACATATAACAAAAAGATGTTTCACCCCACCACAAAGACATTTTCTCAGCTGTGTTCATTGGTGTGTTATACAAAATAGTCAGACAATTTCTCAGAAAATTAGGAAACAATCTACCTCAAGACATTGCAATACTACTTTTGGGTATAGGCCCAAAGGAAGCTCAATCATACCACAAGGACATGTGCTCAACTATGTTCATAGCAGCATTATATGTAATAACCAGAAAGTGGGAAAAATCTTGATGCCTCTCAACCAAAGAATTGATAAAAAAAAATATGGTGCATTTACAAAATGTAATACTACTCAACAGTGAAAAATAATGCCATCTTGAAATTTGTAGGCAAATGAATGTATCTATAAAAAATCATATTGAGTGAGACCCAGACCCAGAAAGACTAATATAATATGTACTCACTCATAAGAGACTTTTAGACATAAAACAAAGAAAAACCAGCCTACAATTCACAACCCCAGAGAACCTAGACAACAAAGAGGACTCTAAGGGAGACATACATGGATCTAAATAGGATGGGGAAAAAGACAAGATCTCCTGAGTAAATAGGGATTGTGAAGGTCACAGGAGAGGATATAATGGGAGAGAAAGGAATGGAGGGGAGCAGAGAAAATAGTATAGTACAATAAAAACAATAAAAAAAGCCAGAAATTTGGAGATGGGATCCTAGCTGTCACTCAACAGAAGAATAGATAAAAAAAAAATAAGGTGGTACATTTACAAATTGGAGTATAACTCAGCCATTAAAAAGTGACATCCTGAAATTTGCAGGTGAATGAATGGAACTAGAAAAATCATCCTGAGTGAAGTGTCTCGAATTCAGAAAGAAAAATATGGTATGTATTCACTTTTATGTGTTTATTAGGTGTAAAGTCAGTGATAACAAAGCTACAATCCATAGAACCACAAAAGGTAGCCATAGAGTAAGGAACTAGAGGTGCAGATAGTTCTTCTTAGAAAAAGGAAATAGAATAGATAATTATGGCTGTATGGAGGATGCTAGGATGGGAGGATCAAATGGGGGGGAGAGAAGGGGAGGTGAAGGGAGGGAATATTAGGAGAGACAGCTAAAATGAAGGTGCATTTGAAGGGTGGTATGGAGAAATCATACAGTAGAAACTTCCTAAAAAATAAATTTATATGAAGGCGATCTAAATGAAATTGTCAAATAATAGCACAGACAGAGTCTTAACTGGCCTTCTCTTGTGACCAAATAAAGTTTCTAATACTTGGAATGAATCACACCTAACTGAGTTATTAGCCAAAAGATTTCCACGTGAATCTCAAAACTACCTAGGATGTTGCAAGCCTAATAGTGCTCTCGCCAAACCGACAGCAAGGCTCCATTATCCGAACAGTGCTTACACAACTCACTGAACATGTGGGAGTCTAGCAGGTGCCTACCTATAGCCTTCACCCCTATGTGCTAGTGACTGTAGTACAGGAAGATAAGCTGCATGCTTCCAAAAAGGAAACATAAATACCAAGTTGGCTACAAACCATTTGAACTACAGAAAGACAGGGGGGAGAGAGAGACAGACCTTGAAACACTAAATCCTAAATGGGATGCTTCTATCAAATCTCTCCCATCAGAGCTCAGGGAACCCAGCAAAAGAGGAGGCAGAGAGAGTGAAGGTAAGAACCAGAATGAATGGAAGTCACCATGAAAACAAGGTCCTCTAAATCAACACAAGCTAAACTCATATGAAATCCCAGAGGTGGAGGCAGTATCCACAGGGCCTGTGAGGATCTGAACCATGAGCTCTGTTGGATTTTCTCATCTAACATGACGCGATAGCTTTTTTTTTATCTTACATTTATATTGTTATATTTTAGTATTATCTATTAGAAGACTGTTCTGTTCTAAAGAGAGCCACAAAGAGAGTGGATCCAGATAGGATTGGAGGTCGGGAAAACTGGGGAGGAGTAGAGGGAGGGAAACCACAATCAGGATGTATTTATGAGAAAAGAATTTTTCTATTTTCAATAAAAGAAAAAATAATCAGAAAAAATTGTGCCACTCCACATTCCTTTGTAATAAATATATTTATGAAAATGTTAAAAGACTTCAGAAAATATATATTAAAAATACTGCTAAAATTTACTTCAAACATTCACACTAACGAGTGACTAAAATTGCAGTTGTTAGCCAGATCCAGCCTCACATTGATTCCATCTTAAGAAGAATTCAGTGATGATCCATGCTTCATGTGTGGTGTCTTTTTCACAGGAAGGAGTTGAGTAGTAGGCCAATATACCCATTCACTCCCTTTCCAGAGAAGTATTTATAGGCTCCTTACTTCCTTTATTACAGCAGTCCTTGTCATGCTCTGGTGAGAAAAACCCCATTATACACACACACACACACACACATTCACGTGCACACTCACACAATTCATATACACACACAATGTTCTTTAAAATATGAATGGATCAAAAAGGTAATTCTTGTTCTTTCATTCAGTATTGGCCCTATGTGATTCAAGCTAGAAGTTAGTCATTATTCCAGGTACCAGGCTGCCTGATGGAAGATACAGAACCAAAAACCAACTTACCAAGATAAACAAAATAAGGGAATTATTTCCTCGTGTATATCTTAGAGTTTTGTTACTATGACAAACACCTGAAAGAGAGAAAAAATACAGGATGAAAAATAACTTTGAGTCTTTGTTTTAAAGATTTCATTCCATGGGAGACCGGCTAAGTTGCTGTGAACCTGGGGACTAAGCACTCATAAAATGAGTATTTAAGGGTATACCGTACATACAAATCACAGTAACACCTTGTGTGTTAGCATGAACTTTGCAGCCATTGCTTAGTTTATAATCTTCTTGTTGAGAAGTGCATTAATATATGATTAATAAAGGTAAGTAATTATGTGGCAAAATAATACTCTGTTCATTTAGCAGAGGAATTGTAGTAGGTTCCTCTGTAGGGTCCGCAAGCTTCATTTTGCAGAAGACAGTGATTAATACAGAGACCCAGAACTGGGCAATGCACAGAGAATAAATCTTTCAATGTTCATCCCTAAATGGGGTTTCTATGTCACACTTCTCCCCAAGACACAAGGGTGTTCTCAAATAGGGACAGAAAGCCTGGGAGAGCTTGAGGGAGAGGATGCATGCAGTGAACCAGTGTTTTCCAAATAAGACAGAAAATTTTCACATATGAATTTACAGTGGCTGTGACTACATATACAAGACATGCACAGTATCAAGCCAGAGAAATTCCCAGAATGGAAGATGGGGAAGGGGTTCATGAAGTCTCACACTTAGCCGATGAGATCTATTGGTAATTGATGGCAAATAAAGGCGATTCTTCAAGATTGCCACTCCCGAGCGACTATCCCATGCTCCATTAGATGGTCTCATAATCATGCCCATGTAAGTGCCAAGTGGGTTCAAGGGGAATTTAAGCAAAAAGAACACAGAAACTTGGGGTAGGTGATGGAAGAAACGAGAAGAAGGGAATAGGGATTTGTTTTATTAAAATACATTAATTTTATGAGATTCTCAAGCTATAAGAAATAAAAGTTACAAAAATACTTTTTGAAACTAATCTTAAGAGAGAAGAATCACCCTGGGCTGCGAAGTACAGTGCACTCAGCTCTCAAGACTTCTTAATAAATGAAGAAAGTAAAAAAGTTGTTGAACAATGAAATAGTGGTCAGAATGATGTAATTACTTTGAAGACAGGAGGAGAGGGTCACAAGTCAATTGATATAAACCCCCTTCTAAAGTAGAATGAAGGCAAGAGTTGGTCACCCCCACATTCACCACAGAAAGTGTGCAGTCCTGCCAGTACATTGAGCCTACTAGAATTCACCAGAACTTCACCTTAGCACCTGACAACTAATAAGTTTCTGTTGTTGTAAGTTACCACACTCATGGAAATTTGTTACAGCAATGATAGACACACTTTGGTAAAGACATATATCTCAGTTGGGAAATGGAAGCTTGATGTTCTGAAATTGACCAAGCTGTGCAACAATTGGAAGAAGGAAGGATCTCTGAAAGTGCTGTAGGGATTGCCAGCCAAATGACCAATCCTTTGTCCTCTGCTCTGGGAAGCACGGAATCTGTTACAAACCTTTGTCTTAAGAAAGATGAATTAAGTTTCTGTTCTTGGAAAGTACAGGTTTTTAAATTAGTACACTCAGTTGTTCCCTGCAAAGTCAAATATGAATAATAAACTGATATTCAGTTTGACCAGCTGGTAGCATTGTGATATTTGCATTTATTTTCATTGCCACCACCTCCTTACCAGAACATCTCTCTTTGTAGGATAAAATCTGGGTGCTATGCTCTTACAATCTTTTTGTCCCTTTTGCAAGAAGACCCTTGAGTCTTGTGAAATAGAGATGTAATATAGCTGTCACAATTAAGGATGGACACCCTGCAGCCTTGTATTCTCTGCTCATTGACCAGTTGAGTATCTCTATATTAATCACCATCTTCTGCAAAATTACATTTTCAGGGCCTTGGGAAGAACCCACTGTAGTGAATCTGACAAATAAAAACAGTATTAAACTACCACATAAGTATTTATCATTATAACCATAGATTAATGCATCCATTATGCATCAATATGGAGTAATTACTTTTAATATGGGTACCTTTGCCCAAATTTCAGATACTGATCTGGCACAGTTATGGCATTCCCCTCCTCTTAGTAATATGTGATCACTTCCACTAGTGATGTTTCTACTTGTTTGAACTGCTAATAGTAGGCATGTCATTAGAGAACTCAAACTAAAAATCAGACACAATAACTATAAGTGTGGAAGAAAGGACCTAGAACAGCTGCTGTTCCACTGTGCAGAGAGCTAAAGAAGTCAAATGGTAAGTGACACTGTTCTGAGATAGTTAGGATAGAGAAGCCATGCACTGAACACATCTAGGTAATACTGCACATTGGACACAGCCAGGTGATGCTGTAGACTGTACACAGCCAGGTGATGCTTGACACCAGACACAGCCAGGTGATGTTGCACACCAGATACAGCCAGGTGATGCTGCACACCAGTCACAGTCAGGTGATTCTGTAGAGTGGATACAGCCAAAGATGCACACACTGGACACAGCCAGGTGAAGCGCTAGCCAGACACAGCCAGGTGATGCTGCACACCAGACACAGCCAGGTGATGCTGCACACTGGACACAGCTAGGTGATGCTGCACACTGGACACATTCAGATGCTGCTGCACACTGGACACAACCAGGTGAAGCACTAGAATGGACACAGTCAGGTGATGCTGCACACCCGATGCAGTCAGATGACACTGCACACCAGACACAGCCAGGTGATGGCATACACTAGACAAAGGCAGGTGATGTTGCACACCAGACACAGTCAAACAATACTGCACACTGGACACAGCATGTCATGCTGCACATTGGAAACAGCCAGGTGATGCTGCACACTGGACACAGCCAGGTGTGTGATCTTGAAATTTCAGTAGACTTAAGATTTCTTTCACAGTAATAGTGCTATATCCAGAGACTGATTCACAAGCCCTTCATGACCCCTTTCTGTATATCAGACTAGAAAGACGCAGCAAGTGGAGTTAAGACAAATACAATGTCATAAAAAACAGGCCAGAAGATTCAGCTTCCAGGCAGGAATCTTGAGTCTCCCTGATGTCTCAAAAAGGTGGCAGAAAACTGTGGGACATGCTTCACAAGTGACCATGGTTCTTTGAATAGTCTCTCCTTTACTGAATGTACTGCCATCCAACTAGTATATGTTTAACTGTGAACTGCTCTGGATCTGGATCTAATTAAGGAAATCCCTTCTGGCATATGGATAACCATGTCTTCTTTAGCATGCATTTAGTCACAGCAATTCCTCTGTAGCAGGGATAGGATTTCAAAGATTATTCATTTAAGTAGAATCTACTAGGTGGTTTTATAAACCAGGGAATTGCTACAGACAATGGCAGAATAACTGTCATTCTCAAAATATTTCTTAAACAGATGTGAAGATGGGCATGAGCTGTGCAGTGCAATATTAATCAATATTAATTTTTAAAGGCTAAAGATGACTTCTTTCATATTTTCAAGTTCTGATTAACACGGCCTCTTATGTTTATAGAAATTTCCAATCTCCCCATGGTACTTTTCCTACTGCTTTCCACAGTCCATGCATACTTCAGCAGTACAAATTCCAGGTGATCCTTTGTTCAAGGCAAGTTCTTTCATTGGCAATTCAAAAAGAATGGAGCAAAGGCAGCAATCAGAAATTCAAAAATGATTTTTTTTCCTGACTCTTAGCTCAGCTTTCTCTCATGACATCATGTCTGTGGAAACAAAAATATACTCAGCTAATAATATGGCATGTGAACTTCAAAATACACTGGCATTTTCCCAAAGTCAGCTGTGCCTATTCAAATATGTTGGCCTAGTGTTCCACACCATCTGAGGGCCTGGCTTAACTCCTGCTTCAAGTTTTTTCTACATTACACAGGAAACTTACCATGGCCATGTTTTTTTTCCAAATAAACATTGTATTTTTCTATTCTTAGCCCCCTGCATATGTCTTCTCTTGTCCTGTCTACACTGCTTCAGCTGAGGGGCTTCTTAGGCTTTTCCTACCTTTCTGTACCTTTTGCCAGTCCAGATTTTCTGTAGACTCATTTTTTGGAACTTCGTAGACACGACTGAAATGGTTCTTGTCACATTTCAGGTGCATTGTCACTGTCTTATCTCATCCATTAGAGGCTGAGATTCTAACACACAGCTGGGATTGTGCAACACCCAGCACATCGAAAGCTGGGCATCATAAATATCTGATCGATGGCTGAATGTAGAGAATTGAATTCGGGTCACTGAGAAAAGGGAGCAACGAAGTCAAAGCAAAGTAATTACAAAACTTGGTCTATCTGAGGTGGCTAGTGAGGACAGAGAGGGCAGTGCAAAAGGAGCCTTCAGGGGAGCCATTTAGGAGACATGTACGGTTATCCTGGTGTAAGCAGATAAACACTCTCAGGCCAGCCAAATTGGGGCAGAAAGGGAACAAGCACGTTGGAAACCATTTCTACCCATGACATAGTGCAAGTAGGAGATAAGAAGCAGAGTTCCACATGGGAGACTGAACATGGTGGCACTATAGGCAAAATGTGCAGGCTATCAGCTTGTTAGAGACTGCTCTTCTTGTTCCTATAAAGTCTGACCATTTCTTGTTAACTGCATATTTTCATTAATTTGCTGAAAGTGTTTGGAATTCTCTGAGCAGGGATATCCAAATACCTAATCGTTATTCCCTAGAACTTTTATGTTCTCTCTGGTTGCCTGAGAGCTAGCCAAGACTATAGAGAGAAAACAAAGTCAGCAAATTCCTAGCACGTCCAGCAACTCAACTGCTCAGCCACCCATTTGGACTGATTATAAATGTGGTGGCTTAGCATAACATGTCTATCAGGTAGATGGTGCTCAGCATGCAGTGTGTGTGAGAGAGAGAGCATGTCTGAGAAGCAGACCCCCATTGTGAATAACACCTCCAGAAAAAAAAAAAAAAAACGTACAAGAGGAAAAATTTCTTTGACTCATGGTTAGAGAGATCTCAGTCAAAGGGAATTTGGCTCCATTCTTTCTGGGCACTAGTCAGGAGGGGCATCATGGTACAAGTCAAAGGGTTGCAATGTTATTATCTTATGGCAAATTAGGAAAATGGAGACAAACTGCAAGAGGCTGTGGCTATGATATGCCCTTCGACGGCACACACCTCCCCTTGAACTACTTTTTCCAGTTAGGCCACAACTCCTAAAGTTTCCAGCATCTCTTGAAACAGTGTGGTCACATGGGACTATTCTTCATCACACGAACCTGTGGGAACATCTTATATTCAAAGCAAAATAGAAATGAATAACCTTTGCTTTATGTGCACAGTTCTGTGACTATGATGTGTTTTGTGTATGCATGAATATGTGGTATTATATATGCATGCTTGCAGAAGCCAGAGGACAATGTCTGGTATCCTACTCTATTCCTCTGCCTTATTCTTTTGAGATAAGACTTTTTATTGAACATAGTACAGGGATAGCCAAATATCTAATTTGTATTCCCTAGAACTTCTAGGCTGTAAGTACCTGAAATCCTTCTGTTTCTACCTGTCTATAGCGCTACTGTCTAGAGGATGGAGGTCACATCTAGGTTTTTAGGTTGGTGATGAGATCTATATTCAGGTCCTTGTGCTTGTACAACAATGACTCTTAGCTGCTGAGCCATCTCCCAAGTCCCATCAATGATTTTTTTTTGAAGTGAATAAATGAATAAGTAAAAGGAGAGGTATGTGCAACAAAGGCCTAGCTGTTCCACATTACCCATAGCATTAACAATATACTTTGTAATGGTTTGCTCTATTTTCTGAGATTATAATATACTTACATCACCCCCCCCTCCCTGTCCTCTATCCAAGCCCTCCCATTTACCAGTCCTTGCTCTCTTTCAAATTCATGGTCTATTTTTAAATTAATTGTCGCTATGTACATATAGGCATATGCACAAATATTCCTAAATACATAAGCACTCCCCACTCAGTATGTATAATGCTACTTGTGTGTACATTTTCAGAGTTGACCATTTTCTGTGGGTTAGCCAATCAGTGTGTTCTTCCCTGGGGAAAGATTATTTATCCACTCTAAGCATTCCTTAATTGCCTATAGTTCTTTATGTAAAGTTGAGATCATCTGAGCTACTCCCATCCATATTAGCGTATCTAGAGCTGTCCTTGGTCAGCTCATACTTAGGTAGTAACATAGGAAGACTTTATGGGTATGAAATCTAAAAGACAAAGAGACACAATCACATTGCAAGCTTTCTGATCCTTACAATCTTTCTGACCCTTCTTCTGCAATGCTCTCTGATCCTTAGATGTGCGAGTATTTTGTAGATGTATTAATTAGAACTGGACACCACAACTCTGCATTTTGATTGGCTGTGGTTTTCTAAAATAGGCTCTGTTTGTTACAAAAGAAGTTTTCTTGATAAGAGGTCAGGACTCCAATTAACTTTGAGTGTAAGGATGAATATTTGAAGTGGTTTGTAATTTTGCTGGTTTAGTAAAACAGTTGTAAGTTATTCTCTGAGATCTAAGCCTACACTAGCCACAGCTTGTTGACTAGCTTTCCTCTTGTTGAGTGGGTCCTAGGTCTAACTAGACAGGTGTTGGTTACCACCAAGGCATGTGTGCCACTGCTGCACCCTCAGGGTTACCATGTCGTGCTGGTCGATGTTGTGGTTTATAGATGTCATAGTTGTGGAGGACTCTTCGTTACTTTCCTCATGTAGAAGCTAGTGTGACACCTCTGGTTACATAAAAGGTCGTCTTCTGAGATGAAGCTCTCAAGTCAGTTTCAGCTCAGGGGCCTTTGGGACCTGTATCTAAAGTACATGGTACCTTCAGAAACAGACACTTACCTTCTGCCTCTGGGGCAACCAATGGAAACAGCAATATGTTGTAATGTTCGGGGAGTCTCTTGGAAAATTCCCACCGACAACTCAGAAAAAGGCTTCTCATCCACCATGTTGTGATTTGTTAGACCTTAGGCTCTTGTGAAGAGCTCTGCCAGCCCAGATGAGAAAATTACACTTAAACTGTATATGTGTATTTATACCCAGACTTACACGCAGTATAGCTCTCTTAGAGGTAATTGAGAGGGAAATGACAGTGTGCAGGTGATATGATGAGGGAAATAGGAAAGGGACAGTTCTGAGTTGGGTCTGGAATGGAGATAAATACATAAGAAGATGAGGAGAGCAAATGATAGGACAGGTATCTAAAAAGTCATAGGAACATGCTATTAATAATCTACAACATTGTTTTAAAATAACTTTTCATCCAGTATACAGAGCCAGTTCCAAGATAGCCAGGGTTGTTACACAGAGAAACCCGGATTCAGAAAACATAATAATAATAATAATATAACTTTTTCTAATGTGTACATGGACCATGCACCATTATACATCATACTATCCTAATCTCCTTCATGTCTTTCATTAGCAAGGACTCTTTTCTTACAACACTCAACAAATACTGAGTCTTTTGTTCAGAGCAATAATCAATCCCACTTCTCCTGCAGTGTTTATAAAACACTTCAACATTCTAGGCAGGCCTCTTGAAAATATTTATGCAATGAACAACTAATTTTTCAAGCTAGTTATGGTTATACATATTGGTCAGGGGATATCCTAAACCTCAAATAAAGTGCCTTATTTCAGTTATATGGTATGACTTTCCAATCACTGCAGTCACCTTCTTACAGAGGTACATCAAGATAAATAGAGCAATATTCATATTTTACAGTCTATAAAATTCAAATCTTGCTTAAAAAAAGAGAGTTTACATGCATTTCATACACCGGCTACCAAGTTTATTTATCAACATATATTTATGCAATATGTGCACTGTAAACTTTGGACATAAGTGTTAGGGTCTGGACAAATATTTATTACCAAGATTCAAGCAGGAGTGAGCACCTATCAAAATATTTTGTGACAGCAATTGTAGTTCATGGAGAAAGTGCCACACAGTGCAAACCCTCCCCAACTCTGAGAAGGTATTGTACCTTTAGGATCCAAGCTTTCGTTTCCTTCTTTGGAGTGATTTTCTGAGCTCCACCCAAGAGTTACAGTTTCATTCTTTTAACTTTATACCCTGAACTTTGAGGTGTTCTTTAAAAGTGATGTCTATGTGTAATTTTTCACTTATAAGGAGGCATACATATTTGATAATGCATGAAATTTATATTGTCAAATGTTGTGTTCAGTTTAAAATAACTAGAACCTTCAGTCAAGGAATAAGGAGAGGAAGATTAAAACAAAAATTTACGAATATGGTAGATAAGGGGCCAGAGGAACGGCTCAGTGACTGGGAGTGACTGCTGTTCCTGAAGAGAATTGGGGTTTAGCTTCCAGCACTGCTTGCTGTTCTAGCAGAGGACTGGAGTTTGTATCCCAACACTCATGTATAACTGTTCAGAGCTATCTGTAACTCCGGCTCCAAGACACCCAGGAACCTTGTATGCATTCCAATATTTAAAAATAAAATAATAAATATAAAAAGTAGATTTTAAAGTGTTGGCTATTTTGAGAAAGAGTTATATAGTTATTCTAAAATTATCAACTGCTCCCTTTGAACATTGGCCCAGTGTGAGGTTCTGAGCATGTAGCTGAGTGTTGGAACCACATCCAGGATCTAAGATGGAGAGTGATCTTCATGGCAGCAGAACAGGTGACAATGACACCTGCTCCCTATCAAGAAGTGCAGATGAAAAGCCAATTCGAGAATTAAGGCAAGTAGAAGCTAAGTACGAAGACTGTCTGTGGAGACTGGGACTGTCATATGAGAGGAAGCACGTTAGCAACTGTGAGGAATGAATGAGGTTCTGGTGCATGAAGTGTGCAGTCAGTATTCATCTCAGTCTCTTCAGGACCTGTTGGTGGAGAAGGGGCTGTCGAGGAAAAAACAAAAACAAAAACCTAAAGCTACTCTCTACGATATCATCTCCAGAATACAGAGTTAGGATTCTCCACATCATCTGTGGAGAGAACAGCGGACTCTGGTCAGTTGGTCGCTACTCAATTCTTGATGTATTCCTGGTGAGCCATAAATGCAGCTCAAGCGTGGAGATAGCAATAGCCTATAATGCCATACATGTACAGGTCCCAGATATGACCACAAACAGACAATGGCAGCAGTCTGGTCAAGATAAATGCAACTAGGACTTCAGGTAAGAAGCAGACATTGGACACATTATGCAGTTCTCTGAGATGCAAATAAACCCATTCACATTTATATTTTCTTTTAGTTGTTGCTATTGTTCTGTTGTTTAATTTAGAGGAAACATTCAAGCAAAATAATAAAAGCAAAATACTAAAATAATGTAATTACAGCAATAAATGTAGATTAGCCCGAGTCATTCAACAACTTAATAGACGAAGTTTTTTCAAAAAACAGAAGCCACGAGCATTGTGTGAATTTCACCCATGAGCCTGGAATTCAACTCCTGGCCTCTTTACCATCTATTTTCTAGAACTTGTCAAGGGATGCTAATGTTATATAACAGTTTAAAACAGACAAGCCTGGAGAATCATGGGAAGTTAAACAAATATATAAAAAGAGAAAGTATGCACACTGAGATCACCTGATTTATATGGTGCCACTATTAATATGCTCAGGAATGCATGGAACTGCTCCCCCTTTTTCTTCACAGGAGGAAGTGAGGTTATAGGCCATATGATTTAGCCTCATGACTGTGTCATAGATTTGGTTCATAAAACTGGGTTTACTCTGGGAACTCCCAGGCTTGGCCAAAGCAGAGGATAGCTTGACACCAGTGGAGAAGGCTGCATGTAGCAGCAGGGGTTGCTTGCTGAACTTATGGTATTCTTGTTCTTTGAAGGAATGAAACAACTGGACACATGTAGGGAGACCTTAATTTTAATGAATATCTTATGATTATAAATTATATACTTTTAAATATAAACCAGGATTTAGTTCACTTAATCATCATGAACATCAATGAAGTATGACATATAAATACTATTTTAAAATAAAAAAAAATCTGAGGCCCTAATAACTATTTTTTAATTGATCACCAATCCAAAAATAAAGAATGGGAGTTAAGGTGTGACTCTGTTTAAGTATGAAGAATTGGATTCAGATCCCTAGCACTACGTAGAAGTTAAGAACACCTAAAATGCCAGTGCTGCTGGTGTGGAAACATATTCCAGAGGATAGATGGATAACCAGTCTAGCCAATGAAGTGTGTTCTATATTCACTGAGACATTCTGTCTCAAAAAACCAAGGTAGAGAGTGAAAGAGAAAGATACTTAGAGTCGATCTATGACCTGCGTATGAAAACAGAGAGGTGGCACTTGAACACACACACATACAAACAATCACACCATATACACAGGGAAAGACAGACATATGGATAGATGGAAGGAAAAAAAGAAAGGAAGGAAGGAAAAGAGGGAGGGAGGAAGGAAGGAATGTAGGAAAAAGGAATCACAGGCCATTTAACAGTGCATATCAACCTGTAAGAAAGTACACAGGGCCCTTCTGTAGTAGTGATCCCTAAGAAATATATTGTACTTGGTACCAGTTCTCTAGGCAGAGAAATGAGAATAGTTGCAGTCTTGACAATTTCCCTTGGGTGTGTTCTGTGGCTTCCTTCCTTTCTTTCTTAAAAAAAATGGCAGATTTCACCTGCCATGGAGTATTAGACACTGGAAAGTGCTTCGTAGATATTTTTGAAAAAAATATATGAAGGCATAAATGTGTAATCTTAATGAATAAATTATTAATGGCATACTTTTAACAGGTAGCTTCATGAAGGACACTGACTCAGAAGCACTCCACTGAACAATGCTGTCATTGGTTTTGCAACTTCGGTTTTAGCTTAAGCGACACTAAGTAAAGATACATCAAACGAAGAGATTCCACAAATTCAAGTTATGTGAGGCTGCAGGATAAACAGAAAATTTGCCTAATCCAGTTATTATTATGGTACTCAATTCTACCATCTATTGGGCTTGCCTTAATTTTATATCAAAGTGAAAAGATATGGAAAGGCCTTCTGCATTTTAGATATTATCGGCTCTACTTGCTATAAACAAGCTTACTAAAAGTCAGGGAAGTTAGTTTCAATACTTTCTGTTTGTCAGAGTAGAAAATAAAAGAAATCCAGGCATGGCCTTACATGGCATTTATCACAACACTCGGGATGCCAAGGAAGGTAATTTGTACACATTTGAAGCCAGCCTGAGCTATAGAAGAGTGAGAACTTGTCTTTAACAAATCAAAAATAAAATAAAAAAGCATTACCAAAATAAATGTAAGCAGAAGGGCTAGAAGAGGAGGCTGGAGTAAAGTAAACAGCGGCATGAAGGAAGTCCTAGCTCATGCCTGAATCTGGGACCTCACAGGTGAACACATGGAGAGACAATGCTAAATGCCTCAAAGTCCAAGATAAAGATTTGCTCAACTAAATCATCTGTTCTGAGCCACACTCTAGATATTTGTATCTATGTTTTTCGTTTTAAAGTTAAAAACAACAACAACTAAAGGAAATATATAATAATTATCTCTGTATTGCTTTAATCAAATACCCGACAATAACAACTTACAGACCACTTTATCTTGGTTCACAGTTGGAGGGCGCGTTCCATCCTTCAGGGAAGGCATGGTGGCAGGAGAATGAAGCAGACGGTCACAGTCATGACCTTCAGGAGCCTGAAAGGGATGAGAATGCATGCTCAGCTAAGCTGCTTGCTCCATTCAGTCCAAGTTACCCTAGATCATGCATCACCCTCACAGTAAAGGTGGGTCTCATCGTGTCAATTGAGATAACTCAAATAATCCCTGAAGCATCCTCCAAGATATGGCGGCTAGGTGATTTTGTATCCATTAAGGCTGACAAAAATCAAGCATCAGTAATAATTTGGAGAAAGTTGATTATTCTGTGTCAGATATCAGATTCTACTTGTGGAAGACTTTTACAGACTGTAATGATGATACAGATGTAGGGGAAATTATTAAATAAAGAAGACTGTGAAGAAAGCACAATTGCTGACATAGTTTAGCAAATTTACAAGATCTAAGTCTTGGTATGATAAGCAGCTTCCTAAAGTTGTGAACTTGGGTAATCTAAAACTGTACAGTTGGGTTCACCTTTCTTGCCTGGTGTAGGCACGTGAAGATCCCAGGATCCATAGAGAAACCAGAACAGACTGAGAGAGCATACCTATATCATCTCTAGTTGTGTGATAAAATCTTGATCCTCTGTGTCAGGTGTGTGTGTGTGCATGTGTGTGTGTGTGTGCATGCGTATGTGTGTGTATGTGCATGCGTATGTGTGTGTATGTGCAGATGTGTACAAAGAATCTTAACATCTAAGGAATAAGCTTAAAGCAATTTGTGAATGATGATTAGAGACATTGCTCACCTGGAAGATTCCTCCTTTTTCTAATAAGGATCAATGTAAGGGATAATATACCTGGACTGGGTGAGTAAGCTGTAACAACCAGCACATTCTTTCTGCTGACCTTGAGATAAGATCTGGACCAAAAATGCAATCTGTGTGCACAAGAATAAAGGGGGCAGAGACCCAGCTTAAAAATTAGCACTGCTTCATTCAGAGGTCATCACATCTTGTCCGCAAAGAAATCCGGATACCAGCATCTTCTTTGATATAGTGAGGAACATTATGAATTTATACTTTTAATTTCTCTCAAAATGAAAAAACAACAATTGTGGTAGATTCTGATCTACTTTCTGGTGACAGGGTCTACAGAGATGAGTCACCCAGAAGACTGTGAGGTCATATTTCAACCTGACCTCTTAACCATTTTCCTTCCCTGCAAGTATGACCATCAAGGAGTGCCTGCCCTTCAAAGCAGATAGGTCTGCAGCCTTGCTTGTCTTCCAGTGAACACACAAGATGCATAATTCTCAGGTTCTCAAATCTCTGCCCAAATTCTAAGTGTCTACTCCAAAACAGACTCCCCCTTTAGTAGATGAGGATTTTAAGTGTTACAACACACAGATGAATACATTAAGTGGAATATTCCACAATGTAAAGATTAGCCAAGCTCCTTTGTTGCTCAAAAATAAATTCTAAATTAAATTGCACCTTCTCTCTGTGCTCTAGTTCACCCTTCTTGCACTCAGGTGAGTGAATCAGAAGAAATCACACTAGAAATATAACAAATAAAAATCAGAGAAACTATCAAAGACTTGACTATTTAGAAGACTCAAACCTATAGGACCACGGGCTGTAAAATGTGGTTGGTTTGCTACATGGTACTCATGCATATGTTTATACTCTACCTTCATCAAAGCCTCAGGAACCAGCACAAGGGATAGTTAGCATGTCTTTGAAAACGAGCAATGGTAGCTAGTTAATTGATCTTTAAACTTCACATCACAATATTAGAAATGCAAAGAATATAGAATAATGTTTGTTATAAAGATAATTTCTGGAATTATATAAAACAAGTTTATAACTTATCTTGGTTTTGAGAAAACTGTCTAACTATGAGAAAGTAGCCAATGATTTGAATAGTTTGCTACCTACATTTAAAGGCAATTTGGAATATACAAATAGTGTTGTTCAAGATGGGAATCTGAGGTCTGAGAAGATTTTCAGAGGGTAATGTACTTCTAATATGAGCCAGAGGACTTAAGTTTGGATACTCATCTCCCATGTCAAAGGATGGGTAGGGGGCAGTATGTAAGTATAATCTTAGTGCCAGGGAGGTAAATAAAGTAGGTTAGCTAATGCATGCTAGATAACCAGTACACAGTATAGCCAAACTGGTAAACTTTAAGTTCAGAGTACTAGTCCACTTTTCAAAAAATATGATGAAATGATGGAGGAAGATATCTGACCTTGACTTTTGACCTCATATACACCTGAACAAATGAACACACACACCACACATAAGAAGTATGTAAACAAAAGAACATGGAGGATGAAAAGACTATTCTTTTCTGTCTGCTTTCCAAGCTTCTCTCTGTAATATTTCCTTCGCCTCCTCAGTGCCCATTGCCTCCAGAGCTACCTGGTGAAGTTCTAGCTGCTCACACTTTGCTTTTTTCTTAGGTCCTCCTCATCTTTCTCCTCAACTCCCAAGTGGTCAGTTATCTGGCTCAAAGGAAAGGAAGAACAAAGAAACCTCCATCTTATTATACACATAACAAAAGGCAGACACCTCACATCCACCACCATACTATGTACATAACAAAGTCTTCTCTCCTCGGCCATCACACTATGTACACAACAAAGGGCAGTATTCTCTCATCCAACTCACATCCAACCCTTCCTTCTCTGCTTCTTCTTTCTCCCCCTCCCTAATCTAATAAGATATGGAAGCTCTCATTATGTTTCCAACACTTAACTTGAACACCTGGTTTCCAGGGATTCTCCTGAGACATCCTCCTTATAAGGCATTTGGCTCTATGCTTGACTATATTCCTTCCTTATCCTTGGTCTTTAGAAAGATTTAAATGCAAAGTAAAAAATACAAGCTTTTTAGATGGTCCTGTAGCGAATGTTTTTTGTTTGTTTGATTGTTTTTTTTTATGTAGGGACATTTTATGACTCTCTTATAGTCTCTATTTCTCTCATTATGGTGGTTCATCATGGATAAAAATAAAAATAACTCATCAACAAAGCAGTGCCAGTTGATTTTTAATGAACTAGAAGAAGCTCCACCATGCACCTATAGTATGTCTTTAGGACAATCAGCTTGATTCCAATTTTATTTCATCCTTATAAATAAACTTATAGCAACTGCAGTCTTAGACTTACCCCTGTTTGTAATTTCCTTAAACATCCAACCTTGGGGATTACCAGCCTGGCTCTCTATGTTCCCTTTGACTACTGACATCCTCTCTTGCTCAGACTTCTTTTTTTCCTAGGATGAAGAGCCATGCAATGACCATTGTTTATGCTATTTGAAAGGACTCTCTTCAACAAAGTGGAAACATGTAGCACCTTTAACTTCCCAGCTAACTGCTGCTAATCAGCTCCTATTCTCAGGTTACAGTCCTTAGTTAGGAGAATAGCATCTTTATGGAGCTATGAGAAAGACAGGTTGTTCAACTCTAGCCTTGGCCTCGCATTGCTCGGAGTGTCACAGCCATCACAGTTACCTCTATTTCTTCATGGTTTTGCTGCTGCTAATGTGTCTACATAAAGTTCAAACTATAATTTCAAAAACTAACTCAGTTCCAGGATAAAAACCAATAACCTGTGCCCAGCCTCAACCCTTACCAGTCCTTCCATCTCCAAAGGGAAAATACCATCAGAAAGTAGATGTCTATAAACATTTAGGCAAAACGTCGAATATCAATTTGAATATAGAGCTCTTACAGGGCTTTTCCCCACTTCTTTGGTAGACCTGATTTACATAAAACAGGCTATGCAGCATTAATCCCTGCACAATGTGTTTTCCTATAAATCTGCCATTGCTACAGTAAGAAGTTTTTGCAATTTGCCTTGCTGTCACAGTCCAACAACAGTGACAGCTTGTGTTCTGTTCAAATGCCATGAGAGCACAGTACAATGTGATACACCCATATAGGTACTCACCGTGAGATGTCTACTTGGTACTTTCCAGGAATATGATTCTCCAGGGAAAAGCTGGGGTTTGTAAGGTGCCAAGTCTTTCCAAAGTATATCACACCAAGCTCTAGCAAGGTTTGTGGTCCTTGCAATCAGTCTTCATGTTGGACTCACAGCTTATCAACCAAGAGTAACTGAAACGAAAGTCTATCTTGAGTGGAATTCTGGAATGCATGGAAGTACTTCCCCTAGCAACTCAGAACAATGCTCCATAAATTTCTGTTCTACACTGTCAATATAAAAAGATTGTTAATGACAAACATTAACTAGAAAGCAGACATATAGGAGATCTATGAAAGTCAAGATGAAAATTACCCCAACAAGGAAGGATACTGAGGAAAAGATAATGTAGGCCACTCTCTCCAATTACCATGCCCTCCTCTCCTCCTGGTCTCTTAGTAGCTCTCCATTCTCTTTCATTCTTCCCCCACTCCCTCAGTCCTCACCTCTGTCTCTCTATCTCTTCTCTCTGAGATACTTCTTGCTCTGATCACTTTTTCTCTCTCTTCCCTCTCTTCCCACTCTTCTCTCTCCCCTCCCATTTTCCTCCTCCCCTTTCTGTTCCTCTGGTCATTGTTGACTCTGTTTGAGTCTCTTCCACTCTTTGTGGCTCATATATTTTTGATGAGTATGTGGAGGGTGTTCAGTCTGCTGATCAGTAAATTTACTGCATAAATAGAAGTTACATTTTTTTCTTTTCTTTTTAATGTTTATTTTTCTGTTATTTTTATTTTATGTTATGAGTTCGTTGCTCACATGTGAATCTTGTGATTTTTTGTGTGCTTGGTGCTCCCTGAAATTAGAAAAGGGCATCAAATCCCCTGGAACTGGGGTTACGGACAGTTGTGATCCATTATGTGTGTGGTAGGAATTGAACCAGAGTCCTCTGCCATAACAAGCAATCCTAACCACTGCATAATCTCTATTGCCTTTCTTTTTTATTTAATACATATGATAACACAACACCATTATCAACACCACTGGAGAGAAAGTAGCAGATCTATTCATTTATTCATCTATTTTTCTATTCAAGAAATTATTTTCTTCATGTACAACCATGCATACCTGCTTTCCTAGCTGCTGGGAAAATGAAGGAAGAGGATCACAAACTAAAGGCTAGCTCAGGCTACACAGGGTGACCCTGTATCAAGAAACTAACAATAAACCACAATACCAACAGGAAAGCAAAGTTATTTTTGGATACTTATTGGAAGGAGATACAGTATTAACACAATACCACAAATTCTGCCCTTATGTAGATGACATGTGTCAGGGAGAAGAGAGACAGTAAACATATAATATATCATGGGGTGTGTTGAGTAAGAGGGTAGACAGAGTGGAAGCGGCACAGATCATCACTAAAGCTGTGCAAGTCCTTCCTACTGATGTGGCAACAGTGCAAAGATCAGATAAAAAGAGTGGAACTGGAAACAAGAACTGGTTCTGAGGAAGCACCCAACAGCCATGGTTGCTTTTAATACTTTCATTCTACTTACGAACAGAATGCTTGTTTGCGCTTTTTCTTTCTTTCTTTTATGATTTTTTTTCTCTTAAGAAATCCCGTGCCTCTTGAAATGTGAAATAGGTGAAGGAAAATACAGTTCGGGACCATTAATTGTGCTTTCTTATTGAGTATATAAATTTGATGTCAAACGGGCCTGGTGGAATGGTATATATTTATTTCAAAAATATCATTTCTTTGAGGCATTGCCGCATCATCCTATTGATTTAGGGATTGGGGTGATTGTGCCTGATGCTTTTATGAAAGGCAGGCTATTAACAAACTAAATTGAAAAACTAGTGAGTCTGACTTTCGGGGCCCAATCCAGCATACGCCTGTGCAAGGCTTAAATGGGAAAATACTGTAAAAAGACTTACTTTAATGCTGCAGACTCTTCATTGCAATCCATAAACCTTATTTGCTATGGAGGGAGAAAAAAGTCTACAAGATAGAATTCTCGTGCTTGGGCAACAGTCTCCCTGTGCGTTCTCTCCCATCCATTGCAACATTAATCTTGTGAGTTCAGAAGCTGACTCTCTTTGACCTTGTTGGACTGTAGGATTAAAATTCTGTGTAAGACAAAACAGCTTCAAGACACTCAGAGGAACAGAGGTGCTAATGTATACAGGTCCAGAAGGATCCAGAATTGAAGTCACTGATGTGAAACTGAAGATTAAACATGGATTATGGAAGCTAAATATCTTTGGATTTTTGACTAGTTCACACTCTTGTTTCTCAGGAAAAAAAAAATAAACAGGTACTACTGATAAAGATGACAGGTTGGCACTTGACCTCTCTCATATTGCCCATGGAGGTCCCTGAGCTGTTTTCCATCTGCCTTGTTAACTCTTTTCAATCCTGCCTCCCTATGACCCATACCTCATGGAGGATGTTCCAGGAGAAGACTTGAGACAAATCTGGAGTCCTTACTATAGCAAAATGGCTCATTGCAATGAACTCACAAGGAATATACCTGGTGTTTGATCATAAGGGAAGGAATTCTGACATTGCTTCTCTTGTGTTGCCTGCTGTGTTGGTAGAGCTCATCTTATGGCTTTGTTCCTCTAGTACCAAGTGGCCTTGATACCATCTATGGTACTGATATACGTGGAAGGCAGGTATATGCATGAGAGGCCCTTTGTTACTTTTCAGTTGTGGAAAATATTGTTCTACAGTGAATTGTTTCTTCTGATGGCAGAGTAAAACCTTAGCTACTTGCATTGTGCTTTAAGCTATGTATCCTTACACATGTGCATTGAAAACCTGTTCTGTGCTCATACGGATCATGCTGCCAATGAAGCCCACAGAAGACAGAGAATCGTGCCCAGGATCCTGCCTTACATTCTTTGTTTTCTACTGAGAACCACGCTGGTGATGGAGAGCAGGTGAGCCCAGCTGTGGCTCAGAGATGAAGCGTGGAGCAGATTCTAGGTAAAGGAATGGAGCAAGGCTGAAAAGTAAATTCACTGGTTCAGTTTACATAACATTTTGCGTAGGTCCCATTTCAGGCGCTGTTATAACTTAAAAGGTAAGCAGGAGGTCTAGGAGAGAGCAGCTGAGCTTTACTAGAAGATAGGGCCTTCTAACCATGCCACTGTGACTGGATCTGTAGTCAGCTGGGTTCTGGAAGAGACAGGGCATCATATAATAATCAATATGATGGGGTCTTGAAAGGAAGAGATAGACTTCCAATTAAATACCCAGATCAAAGACAAAGGCATTTTCTGACTTTTACAGGACTTTAGAAACCTGGGTCAGACAGAGTCCATGTCATCTAAACTGGCCTGGCTTACATGTTAAAGAACATGAAATCTGGCTGTAAGTAGGACCCTTAAGAAGCACCTTTTAACAGAAGCCAGAGGGCTGCAAGACCACACACCACAGCACATTTCTGACAAGTTTTCTGTCTCGGAGACACAATAGCAGCAGTGGAGGTGTGTCCTGGCTTCTTAAAGTGGATGAGAGGCACCTACAGGGCTTGAGATAAGAATCAAAATAAAGTTTCCAGTTGGTACCACATATGACTCAACATCATTAAACCTCTCTCTTGCTTCCCTTTCTCCATTTTCTTTTTCTGTACTTCCTTTTCTCTTTTTGTTTTCGCTTTTTCCCTGCACTGGCCCCCATTCCTATATCTACACATTACCAAGTCCCTACTGGAAGCAGGCCTCTGTGTAAAGTGTTTCCAATGCAGCCTGGCTATGTCTATCTTCTGTGAGGAGAATGTCATTTCTAAGAAGTCTACAGAGATGGCAGCATGGTCACTATGGAAGCTCACTGTGAGATGCCCCCTCTGCTTCCTATGGCTGACCTTGGCTTTCGACGCTGTGTTTAGCACGAGTCCCTTCTGTTCATTTCATGCTCTGTGTGAGAAAGACAGGCTAGCCCATTACTCGGTTTTTAAGTTACACTCCCTCAAAGCAGAAACCTCTCTGAATTCCTAATTTTCCTGCATAGAATTTTTATCTTACTGCTTTTCCCTCCTCCTGTCTGTTCCTCTTTTTCCTTACTTCCCTTTAAGACTCACACTCCTTTTCCCCTTGCTGGAATTTAAAATCACGGCTCCAACTAGACAAAAAGAAATCCAGTTTCTATGCACAGACAGCCTTCAGACTGATGGTCCCATTACATTAGCATGCAATAAAAGCCAGCAGGGGGTGCATTGGCACGCTGATATCCTGGGTCTCTGTGCCCCAGGGAGTCTGAGAAGGTTCCCAGTGCAGAGCTCTTCTCTCTGGTAATGAGGCAATTGTACATGCTGGTGACAGCTCCTTGGCCTCAATGGGAGCTGTAGCCTTTGTGGCAGGAGAATGAAGTGAAGGTAGGTGTCATATGATCTCAGGCAGGCTTGCTGATTTCCTTAGCTGCTTTTTCATTCTCCAGTTGGCCCAGAGGGTTCATGAAATGCCTCAGCCTTTGCTCTGGGTCCAGGGTGGAGTGTCTTGGGGCAAGAGGAACTGTTTTCAAACCTGTCCTATTAAAATGCGGAAGCTGTGACTCAGACATATGCAGTGCCCCACCTGTTGGCCAATCTTGTAGGAGAAAATGGGGCCCAGGTGCTCCAGGAGGGGCTTTCCTCTTCTTGTAGCAGACAATAAAGAGTCATGCCCCCACTGTTTCCTTAAGCCCTGACTCTGATACCAACTGTTGAGGGTCATCAGGGTCATCTCTTCCTCTCCCATAAAATACCAGGGCTATCATCTCCAAAATGTTTTGTGTTTCATCTGCCACCCTAGCCCTCTGTGTCACCAGAGTCTCCAGGATGTGAGTTTGTTGTTGTTGTGGATGTTGGTGATGGATTTTTTTGTCTTATTTTGTTTTATGTTTAAATCTGTGATAAAAGGATAAAGGAGATCTAAGGCCTGGCACACACAAACATGCATGCATTCATACATATGCACACACACACACCCATACATACACACAGCATACACATACACTCACAGATATGAACACACACACACATACTCACATATCACACACACACACTCACAGATATGAGCACACACACATGAGAGGGCACACACGCATGCATGCCCATTTACACATGCACACAGATAACTCATGTGCCTGGCCCCATTAGTTCTTGCTTCATTTCCACAGCTAAAGCCTGGAAAAGAGAGAGCAGGAGTGGGGATATCCTGATCCCTTTAATGTGATAATGCCCTCCACTTTCTCCTAAGAGGGAATGAACAGGAATAAGTAGATTAGAAGCTTATGAAAACAGAATGAGGCTGTAAAGCCCATCTATCGAAGACAGTTGACAGGCAGGTAGCCCTGTGACACAGCAATGCAGCTCTCAACTATTCATTGCTCTCTCTCCCCTCCCTTTCTGCCCTAAATCTCCCTCTCCTCAGCCCCCAGATAGAAGCAGATTTACTGAGAAACATGTAGAGTCTCATAGCTCTTCTTTCCAAGAGCTTTCTGGAAGCTATATGACAAAACACTACCTGAGGTTGTATTAAAGATCCCCAGTGGGTCAACTCTTAAGGAGTGGAGAAGAATGGTTTAAGTAAGAGATGTGATGCTGTGGTCAGCTAAGGTCAGATATCCCCATTCACAGATGCAGACCAGGTCTCTAGGGGCATGTTGAAGAAAAGGGTGGGGATATCCTATTCTTAAGACATTCACAAAAAGAAAAAAAATAATTTTGTGGTTCCCCAGCTGGTTTATTCTCCTCAAAGGATCAAATGAAATGCCTTATAACCCCTGTGATCCTCAAACCCTCAGAATTTCTTTGGTTTGGGGATGGTGGTTTCTTACGGTCACAAATTTTACTTCAATATAATTTTAAAATCTTCTCCTGTGACTCTTCTCTTGCCATGGTTGCCTCAGGTTTGTCCAGGTTTTCCCATGCCTGGAACAATGACCCTGGTCTTCTCTCAGAATTGCCATTCTCCAGAGTAATAGTCTACAGTGCCCTCAGAATCTTTCTAGAGATTTCTGCCATTCATTAAAACTGTTTGACAACTCTATGTCCATCAATGCAAACCCACATGTTAATCATTCAAGGCCAAGTCCTACACAGCTACAACTTCCACCTCAAACCTATTGATTCTATCTCTAGGTACTTCATAAAATGCAACTGGTGAGGATCCTATACCATACACTTTGCATCTGATATATCTAATTTTAATACAATATTTCAGATTTGGAAAGATAATGAATGACACAGTTAGAAAAGACTGGAAAGTACTGTACAGATGAGTTTAAATATTTTATCTACTATTCAGTTGCTGTATTGTGTTACCTAATCATTTAATACATTTCTAAGTACACTTCATCAGCTTTAAGGTCACAGAGATAATCTCTTCACTGTTCTGTTACATACAATCAGGGACAGAGGTATGAAATGGTGCCATGTAGCTGTCCACAGAAGCTTAAAATACAACTTTGAATGTCATGCTTCCCTTTGCTGTATCTATTGCACACAACACACCCATGAAAGCTTTGCTTAAGCTTTACTGACTCCATGGGGCTTTTCTGATGACAGTAACTTTTATCTCTCTTAACATGTTCTTCCAAAATTATTTCCATTTATTTTTAATGAGTGTGTGCTTTGCCTGTATGTGTGTCTGTGTAACACATGTCTAGCATGTTAAGAGGCCAGAGGAGGGCATAGGGACCCCTAAAACTGGAGCAGCGGAAGATTCTGAGCTGCCACGGGGGTTCTGGGAATGTAATCCCGATGCTCTGGAGGAGCAGCCCGTGGTCTTCACTCACTAAGCAATTTCTCCAAGTCCTTTTGAAATATTCTTATTCCCTGAAAAACATTTCCCAAGTAATTACTATACATTGTTACTGCTTTTTCATGGACACAGAGCTTGTACATCTAACATCACTGATAGTGGCTGTCCATTTCTCTATTTCCTTCCCTTTATCTTTCATGTCTAAAGATGGTTTCCAATATTAGATTATGAAGAAGTTTTTAGGAATTCAGGGAAAACTTAAGATGCTCTGACCCTCCAAGCAATAACAACCTTCCCTCATGAAGAGATCCAAATGATTTCGCAGTCAACAATTTTTCTAGCTAAACTCATTCAAACCTTGGGGGTTGATGATCAAGTTTGGCATCCTGAACTGCTTTCACATATGTTTATCTATAGCAATAGAGAGTCAGGGACTGGATCATTCTCACACTATGGGTGAAGCAGACAGTCTTCATTCTCCTGCCTTCATCCTCACAGACTGTTTTAAATTTCTTTATATTTCTTTTTCAAGCTTAATATCATGCAATTCTTATAGCCACATTTCAATGAGAGCATTCATCTGATTCTTGTTCTGGGTGCCCTTCTGATATCACAGGTGCTACCTAGGGCTGAGGTCTATTTTGTGTGCAGAAGTTTAATTATTTGCATTTTGCTGCTTCTGAAATCCCTCCTCCCATGTGCTATCTGAATGTGAAAACCTCAGCAGTTATGCCAAACCCCTCCCATAGTGTCCTGAGCCCTGATGCTGTCACTTAACAATGAGGGAGCAGGTAGGCACTGTGAAAACAGAAATTCTTTTAGCCAGTCTGTCCTTGTATTTTTTTTTTAACACATCTAGCTACAGGTGCAGAACACACTTGTGATTTTCTCATTTGAAAAGTGATCCTTGTGGACATAATATCCAAACCTAAGTTGCAAGGTGGTTATTTGATGCAATGATAAATTAGCCCCCCTCTGAGAACATTTATGTTTCTAGGCCTAGATAGGGGTGCTCACAACAGCTCTGTCTGATCACTTGACTTGGAAGTTGAAGACGCTGCATGGAAGGCCCAAAGGTACAATCAAACTCCCCACAGATGTGTGAGTTTGGGCAATGTCAAGAGAGGTTTTTCGGAGGGCAAGCAGGCAGCAGTGAATAAAAGTGAGGAACTCAGAGAGCTCGCCTGCCCCTGACATTCACTGTACTGTGACCTTGGGAAAGTCACTTACCCTTGTGAGGATTAATGACTTAATCTCAGGGAAAGTACTTTGAGATCATTGGCTGACAGGTGCTGTATAAGTACAAAGTATTATTATTAAAATGTCACTGTGCTGGCTGCATTTGCTCTTGAGGGTAAGAGGCAGGAATGACAGCCCTGGATGAGTGGATAAAGATTATGTAAGACAAGGAAATAGAGAGTTCTGTCATGAAGAGTTCTGTCCCATAGCACTTCTTTCTATCAATACTCACAACCTCCAGCAATCTTCTGGCTTGTCTAGGCTACAGGGAACTGAGTTGAGAGAAACTCTTACAAAGTGTGTGTGAACATGTGTGTGTGAGAACATGTGTGTATGTGTGGCCATACGTGTGACCATGTATGTGAGTGAATATGTGTGTATGTGTGAACATGTGTGTGTGAATATATGTGTGGGGCATGCGTACATATGTATGCATGTGCACGTGGTTTTCAGAGAACAACCTTGATTGCTCTAACTAAGAAGCTGGTCACTTTGTTTCTTGAGACAAGGTCTCTCACTGGTCTGGAACTTGCAGACTTGTCTAGTCTGAATGGCTAAGAAGTATGAGGGAAGTTTTTGTTATTCCCTTTTTACCAATCCTAAGATAAAAAGCACTCACCATCATGTTAAACTTTTGATGGGTGTTGGGGCCGCACTAGGGCTCTTACACTTTACTAACTGAGCCATCTCCCAGTCCCAGATCTCTACCCATAGATCCTTCCGTCCTTGGTTGGACTCTGAAAATAGAGATCATAGAAATATCTCCAGGAGGTAATTTCCTCCAGAAGCCTCAGAAACTTCCTATATATAAACAGAAATCAAAACTCAGAGAATCCATCAGCTTAATGTCACAGACCATCAAGCGGACGCTAACGTTTCTACTGTTAGCAAATCATTCATCTTTGAGATGTATCTGATTTTAGTTTAATTTACTTTATGTGGCTGAAAAAAGACATTTTAAGGAAATAAATTTATTGTTTGTAAAATTTCTCAAACCAACTACAACAATAAATACCCGAAATCCCAGCAGAGGGTGACACAGGAAAACCCTGGGAACTCTCTTGCTAGTGAGTCTAAACGAATTGGTAAGATCCAGGTTCAATGAGAAACTCTTTCAAAAAATATGGAAAACACACGACATTGATCTCTAGCCTTCACACACAAGCAACACCCCCCACACTCACATGCATGCATATATATGACAGAAAAATCCTAACATTCAATAGATTCTCAATCTAATCTTTTGACAAATTAGTAACTTGTATCCAAGTTTAAATCTAAAATTATGAGACATATCAAAAGTCAATAAAGAACTTTGGAACACTGAATTCTTTAAGGAATCCAGTTGTTCCCCCTTGAAGTATATCCCATATTTGGATGATTATAGTCCTGTGCGCCGTTACATCTGTTTTTTAATGTGGTTCTGGACTGAACATAAGGCTTCATGCATGCTAAGCCAGTACTTTAACAGCCCAGCTACAGCTTCAGCTCCATTTAGTTATTTTTGAAAAATATTGTTCATTCTTAAAATGAGTGCACTCAGAGCAGTATTAAATCATCTCTTCAAGACTTCTGGGAAACAATTCTTGCCTGAAAACAAACTCTGGTCATGAGGAGGAGAGTGCAGCCTTCTTATTACCTGCTGTATTTCACAGCAGGTTCACCTTGTGCAAGAGCAAACTTCCCTGTGCCAAGAGAGCTCAGGCAGATCAGTCCTGAAGAGCAAGGATGTTGACCTCCACAGTTTCACATGCAGAAGCAGGATGTTGCCCGTGCAAGCTCCAAGCAGGGTGAGACATAGCGTCTATTAAAACATCTGTATAGTCAAATGCTCTCTCTCATTTTTAAATTATTCCCTTAGCACCATTATCATTCGGTGTGTAACTGTTCTTGGGGATATTTTGAGATTTTTTAATAAAAGAGAGAAATCTTCACGCGTGAATAAGAAATGCAGAAGAATCACTCTTGATGTGAGGTGGAACTTGTCATGTCCATGCGCCTTCCTGCTTTCTTCTTTCTAACACCCGAGCTCTCACTGTGGCATGAGTCTCCTGCAAATCCACCAAACATGTTCTTACTTCAAGCTTCCTTCCTCTTTGGAGCAATCCTTTCTCCTTAACCATGTGTCTGAGACTCCATGCTGTTTTTTAAAATTAATAATCTTTTAATTTTTTTTAAAAAAAAATTTCCGCCTCCTCCCCGCCTCCCATTTCCCTCCCCCTCCTCCCGCCCCTCTTCCCCTCCCCCCACTCCTCTTCTCCTCCCTCTCCAGTCCCAAGAGCAGTCAGGGTTCCCTGCCCTGTGGAAAGTCCAAGGTCCTCCCTCCTCCATCCATGTCTAGGAAGGTGAACATCCAAACTGTCTAGGTTCCCACAAAGCCAGAACATGAAGTAGGATCAAAACCCCATGCCATTGTCCTTGGCTTCTTGTCAGCTCTCATTGTCCGCCATGTTTAGAGAGTCCGGTTTTATCCCATGCTTTTTCAGTCACAGTCCAGCTGGCCTTGGCGAGCTCCCAATAGATCGGCCCCACTGTCTCAGTGGGTGGGTGCACCCCTCGTGGTCCTGAAAACTTTTTTACAGGCTGTTTGCTACCACTTACCTCTCGCCTTCCTCGCAGTAATTTAACATGAACAATCAGATTCATTGTATTTTCTGAAGTGGAATGGAATGTGGAAATCTAAGAAGTCTATGAAGGACTTGTTCCGTAGGTGTTCAGAGTATACTTTGCCATCAGTTGTGGCTTCTAAGTAACTATTATTAATGTAGACAGAAAACTCTATCGAACATGAATGAAAGATTTTCTAAAGAACTCCTTAATGCATAAACAGTAGAATGAGTCCCGGAATAGTTGACACTTAGAAGACACATTTCTGGCTCCTTACAAAATCAGAATTTTGGTCCAATCTTTGTATTCCAGCTGCAGCAGTGCCCACAACACCAAGTTGCTCTGTATGCCACACCTTGTACGTGCCTGTTCGTTGGACCTTCTGAAGGTAACACTCAACCCGTGTGTTTCTGTTTCATAACCAGTAGAACGGGCTTTCGATTGATGGATCTTTAAAAGCAGGATATGTTTAGTTTTCATGTATTTTAGTTCTGTGTATGTGAAACTACATATACATGTTTTACATTCTCCTGTGTCTAAAGAGTCGCTGGATGTACTTGCTGTTTCTTCAAGTCTTCCTCTGCCATGATGCTTTGCTCCTGGGATAATGGTCTTTAACATGTCAATGATTCGAGTGCAAGGTTATTTTCTAGGTCCTTCATTGTTTCAGAGTGAAATTGAAAGAGGGAATCCAGCTGTTTATATGCAATATGCAGCAATTATGAAGTTAATTTCCAGAAGCCACTGTCACCATGGCAACTTGTAATTCTGGAAAAACTAGGGACAGGCTGTAGAGTGACTACCATTGGGGCCAAATTGTAACCAGGAATGGCTGAGGCAAGGCTGATGAGCAGCCTTTAAGTGTTGCTGTTTATTTTGAGTTAGAAGCAGTTTTTGCAACTCACACTCCCTTAATCCATAACCTCAAATCCTTTAAAGTTCAGTTATCAGTGAAACTTGAATTTCTAGATTTGCCAGAATCTGCCCTAGAGGGCTAAGTAGTTCAAATGAAACAAGAGCCGGCATTGTATTGATGTTTATTTCATAGCTCCTTAAACGCCAAACTCAAAGACATCACATCAAACTGACTGAACTTGAAGCCTGTGTTGCAGGAACCTCAGAAAGTTCAAATGAGGACCACAGAACCCGGACTCTTGATATGCAGTGCTTCTGAGAGCACACTGAATTCTTTGATATTTCAAGGAAAAAAAATAGATAGGGCTTACGTTAGAATGATTTTTTTTTTTTTTTTTGTGGTATTTCAACTTCATCAGGCTGGAATGGAAACGGGAGTTGCTGAAGGGGCAAGACAAGGTGAGGACAGCAAAGGGACAGAGAGAAGGCAATTTTGAGTCTGAAATAATTGAAAACAATTTGGCTAGGGTACAGAGTTGATTGTCATGCTCCCTGTCACCCACGTGTGTCTCTTTGACGGATCGTGTGCAGCTCTACGTGCTCCAGAGGGAAGACAACAGGCAGGGAAGGGTCAAGCTTTCAATGCCGACAGCGCCAGTGTGCACCCTGGGAAACGCATGGAGATGAAATGCTAAGTGAGTGCCAGCTGCAAAGGCATCAGAATTGGATTTTTGCTCTTTCTGCCTCTTTTGACTCTCTCTTTGATCCCTGCTGGCAGCACGCTAGGCATGTGTGAAAACCACAGCTCAGAGATACCATCCCAATTGGGAAAGTGAAAGAAAAGCTGGCCCAATGGGCAGTAGGCTTTACTCTCTGAAATGTTCAGGGGAGCTAAAGTCAGGGGATGCTCCAAAAAGATAAGGGCAGACCCCATCTCCATGGGGGCATTTTTGGTTTTTGTGCTCTTTTGATCAAAGAGTAAGCAGGTAACCTTACATAGAACACCAATCATAAGGAAACATTCACTGACTGGCAGTTTCCAGAATAAAGTTTACTGTCTCTCTGGGCAGAAGTTAGACCCTAGGAGCAACTGGATTGAGGAAGGTGCTAGAGAAGTGATTTGCAGAAATATAGGCATAAAAGTCCTCGGAATGTGATAAAAAGAAAACTTCAAGATAGGAAGTCAATACTCACAAGGAAAACACATGAAAGGATTTCAAGTGAGTTCTAAGTGGGTGGCAGACGTCACCTGAGCTTAAGAAAGACATGTAATGGCGGCCACCGTTGTCCTGCTATAGATTCCCATGAGCTCTGACTGTATGTACCAAGGATACTTTCTGCTTCCATCAGCATCTTCAAAACCAGCCTACTGTTCCTCTTTACTCTAGATCTTCACTCTGAAGCTGAAGCTTGGTCTTCCTTAAAACAGTCCTGGAAGAAAGCACAGGTTTTGGCAGTTGAAGTCCAGACTTTGACATGTCATTTATTTGCACTAAAATTACTAAGGACGCTGGGTAAATATTAAAGGCAAAGAGTTATTGTTCATAATTCTTGAGGCTGAAATTCTGAGGTGAGGATCCTAGCATAGTTGGTTCCTTTAAAGTCTCCTTTTGAGTTGTACATTCCCCATATAGCCATGTACTCTTCTTTGTATCTGTGAAAAAATAACCCCATTCTTGAGAGCTTTCCCTTATCCTACTGGATATCTCCAACTGGACTAATTTCCAAATACCGTCAGGTTGATATCAGATTTCAATCTAAGAATTCAGAGGAAATGGAAACATTGCATCTATTCTGCCTCTTATCTCTCGTTGCCATAATGATGAAAGGCTCACCAGAAATCCTCACTTTTATGCTACTTGTATGTGACATGTATGCAATATGCTTAACATGGTGCCCAGAAGTGGGCAAGCTGTCACCAATAACAATGAACATCACTAATTCCCCTCTAAAATTCATAGTAGCTGTCTTCAAGATACAGCTGGCAAAATAAAAGGTCAGGAGCTCAGGCAACAAGGCAGCAAAAAAGTCCAGAGATAAGGTAAAAGCAACCTCAGGTGAGTAAGAAGCCTTTGCCATTCTTACGTACTATAAAAAATGTTCTATCTGGTAAGTGAGGCTTCAATTAAAAAGAAAGGGGAGGAAATTTGGTCTCAGAATATTAGAACTAAATTGAATTAGGAAAATAAGGCTAAGGATACCACTTAACCTGCTCATAGGTATCCCAGAATGACTTGATTAAACCCCAAAGCCAAAAAATGTTCTTTGCAATGTGCAGTAATATTCACACAGGCATTCTGAATGAGCACTATAGTGACTGGTCTGTACTGTTGGAGGAGGCATATAAAACCAAGACCAAAGTGAGCAGGAAGCACTTTGTGAGCCTAGTGAAATCTGACAAAGGTTTCCTAGGAGAAGCTGAAAGATTTGGGACACTTACTTCCGTGAGCACGGATGTCAAGTGTAAGGTGGGTACAGGAGGAAACACGGGATATATTATTGTTGGAATTCTTAAAAGTTAATGTGTTGAGGGGTTTGTCTCCAATGTTCATACATGAGGCTTTGGGGGAGTGCTTAGATCACAAGGGATCCGATCTCTTGAGTTTATTATATGTTGATTACTAGGAACCGTGTGTGTGTGTGTGTGTGTGTATAAAACAGAAGTTCTCTTTTTACTTTTTTCTGCAATGAGGAATTATCGTCCCCTTCCCCAGACCTCCAACATGATGTCCTGTCTCATTACAGACCCAGAAACAAATGATAGAATAAAATGACCCCAGACCCCCAAACCAAAGTCTTCAAAACCATGAGCTAAAGAGAATCTTTCCTCAGGTAAGTTATTTATCTCGGGTGTTTTTTCATAGTCATGAAAAATCTACTTAACATAGTAAGCTCCGTTGGAATAGAAACTTTTTTTGTCAGAGGATGGTACCAAATCAGGTCAAGAAAACAGACTGACAGCATCTGGCAGGGTTTCACTACTTATTAGTTTGTGAACAAAGAAGGACTCAATGATATAGCATAAAACGCAGACTTTATTTACCTTTCTTACTGATCTACATAAGAGTTCACTTTGTACCTAAAACAAGTCATGTAAACACCTCATAAGACGCCCCATCTGTTTTTCATATCTATGTAAAGGTGCTAAGTGCATATAAAAATAGTTATGCAAAATTCCCAACAATACACCATTAATTGGGATATATTTCCAATAAGGGCCCCACCTAAACATTTCTGTGACTTTGTCGATCTCTTTTTATACTGGTAATACACTATTTAGTGGCTGATATTTATGAAACATTTTATATTTCCATTACCTATTTTTTCCATGATAATTTTTCAAGAAGAATTTTTATTTTTCATCTGGGCTATCTACCTTGCTTTTTTTTTTTTTTTTTTTTCAGAAAGTGATGCCATTTAAGGACATTATCCTGGTCATGACCTCCTGAGTTTACAAAGAAAGATAGAGATATTAGGAAAATGATGGGGTGATGAATGATTACTGAGACCCTTTGTTTGGCAAAGTAAAAGGTGAACTGAAAAATATTTTGGAAGGTAAAAAGAAAAAAATATAAAGAACTTGCGTAAATGTGGCTGCTGCTTAATAAGTCAAGAGCAGACTGAAGTCTCTGTGGTTGAACACGTCTGAGGAGTAGAAATCATACACTGCATTTTAGATTTAGGGAATTCGGAAGGAGGAAGAGCAAGGGTTCTAGGAAAGATGAGCGAAGTTTGTGGATGAAATGATTGTGGAGTGACTGAGTTCTGATTATTATTATGGGCCTGGGATCTAGGTAAAGGATCACAGATATTTAAAAAGCTGTGTGAGGAAGAATGAAGAGTGAAAGAACAGTAGAGACTGGATTTTCACTAGTAATGAGCCAGAGAATTAAATACCAAATGCATTTGAAAATATTCCAAACCAGTTGGATCATAGAAGGAAGCTTAACAGAAACAGCCTGTGAGAGAGAAATTGGACTTTTGGAGTAGGACTCTAGATTTGGCAAATAAATATACAAGAGGCCCAGTTAAATTTGAAATTCAAAATAAGTAATGAATACGATTTGACTATAAATATGTCTCTTGGAATATTTGAGATATACTTACATTAAAAATATCCAATATTTGGGGCACAGTTATTTAAAAGCTATTCAATAGCTGATAAGTATTTCCTCAGTGAAATGTTCCTTGTTTATGTGAAATTTAAAACTAATTGGAATCAGTATGCCTGATGACAATCTGACTTTGCAGCTGACAGTGTTAGGCACACAGTTTCAGCCTTCCTGCCCTAAGTTCTGTGAAGACATTCATGTCACCATCTCCAGAGATGAGGTACTCTTTGAGAAAGAATTCTATTTTAATATTCTAGGTACAGATAAATCTGGCCTTCTTTTTAGAGATACATTATCTGCCTACAATGATCTATTTATTATTGATATCGGGCATATCTATCAACTCTATAAAGAAATAATTATTGTGTACACATCATGTTCATAGAAGGTACTCGATGAAAATTTTAAACAATTTTCATCCTGAAATATTGTGGCCATCACAGAGTAGCTGACAAAGGTTTATCTTGCTCAGGGAATCTTAATTGTTTACATTTATTTTATCATTTTTCATTTAAGAAAATCACTCTCCCATAAACTTATAAAAGTTCTATAAAGCCTAATGTTAATGTCAGTCTCGAAAGGAGTAATTAAGAAGATACATTTTGAGAACCTTTCTTGCTAATAAATAATGCACCATTTTTTATCCTTAACTAGGTTATGTTCTTCACAAATCATTCAGGTGTTCTTTCTGTGTAATCACTGGGCAAGAGTGCCCTTACTGCCTCCTGAGCCACCATCCCCAACATTCATAAACTACCTTCATAAGTCCAATATTTTTATTCAGCCCTCATATCCCTCTTTTAAAGGTTGTGTTCTTTAAAAAGTCACAGAATCACATGACTTTGTAACTCCTCAGTTTCCTGCAGCACAAAATTTTTAGGCAGACTTTAGTTCCTGCTACCTGCAATCATAACCTCAGCTTTTGTCTCCATATCCTAAGGCAAGGCAAGTGTACTTGGAGGAACTGGGGATATGCTGAGTATACATCTTTGACCCAGGTACCAATCAGGACCCTTTTCATGGAAAGGAGGCAGAGAAACATCCAAAGGTGATATTAGAATCAAATCCTAATGAGCTTTACTTCTAAAACTCTTTAAGAGGGTCTTTTAGGAGACATTGGTGACAAGGGGTAGGTATTGCAGGTATACAAGCAGAACTGTCCTCAAGGTCAAGGATCAGGCTGCCCTTAAACTCTGAAAGAAAAATGTCACATGGGAGCAACTTATTATTAGAGATGACTTAGTTGCAGGACATAGAGACTGTCTAACTTTCCAAACCCAAGGATGAACCAGAGACTCTGTATTCTATCCCACTATCAAGAAAGCACATGAGTATCTCAGAAGCAAGCTCAATGGAAAGACAGAGGACTGGCACACAATCAGGTATTGAGATATACGAGTATGCCATAAACTATAATTAAGAGAGAAATGTGAAGTTAAAGTATCCCTGACTTTGTAAAAGGTACAAAACTTAAAACTCCAAGCAGGATGAAAACAAGCAAGGGAACAATGGAATCTAATTAAAGGCACAGACTTAAATTCATACACCTATTGACACCTGATTTTCAACAAAGAAGGCAACATTATACACTGGAAAAAAAGAAAAAAGAAAACATTTCTAACAAATGGTGCTGTTCTATCAGCATGTAGAAGAATGCAAATAGATCCAGATCTATCACATTGCATAACACTCAAGTTCATCTGGATCAAAGACCTCAAAATAGAACCAGGTACACTGAAATTGATAAAAGAAAAAGTGGGGTGCCTTAAACACCTTGGTACAGGAGACAAGGATTTCTTGGGTTTTCAAAGGTTTCTTGAAAAGGACACCAATAGCACAGGCACTAGAACCAGCAATTAACAACTGGGAACTCATGACGCTAAAATTCTTCGAAGCCTACAGAATAGGAAAAGATCTTCACCAACCCAATCCAAACAGAGGATTCATTTCTAAAGTATATAAAGAACTCAAGAAACTAGACATCAACAACCAAACAATCCATTTAAATCTGGGATACAGATCTAAACAGTGAATTCTCAAAAGAGGCATCTTTTGGTACATAAAGAAATGCTCAACTTACTTAGTCATCATGGAAATGCAAATCCAAACAACTCTGGGATTCCATCTGTCTTAGTGTTTTCTATTGCTGTGAAGGGATACTATGACCATGGAAACTCTTAAGAAGAACACTTTTAATTGGGGTGGCTCACTTACAGCTTCTGAGGTTCAGTCCATTATCATCATGATGGGGAGCATGGCATCCTGCATGTAGACGTGGTGCTGGAACAGACTATGCTAGATCTTGCAGGCAAAAGGAAATCAATGGCCTCACTGGGTGACATTCTGAGCATAGACAACCTCAAAGCCTGCTCCAACAGTAACACACTTCCTCTAACAAAGCTATGCCTGCACCAGCAAAGCCACACCTCCTCTGATATTATGGGGTCAATTACATTTAAGCTACCACATCGTCTTACATCTGTCAGAATGGCTAAGATTAAAAACACAAGCAACAGCTCATGCTAGAGAGGATATGGACAAAGGGGAATACTCCTCCATTGCTAGTGGGAATGGAGATTTGTACAGGCACTTTGGAAATAGGGTAGATTCTCAGAAAATTAGGAATTAGTCTACTTCAACACCCACTAGGCATATATGCAAAGAATGTTTAATCATACCATAAGGATACTTGCTCAACTATGTCATAGCAGCTTTATTTATATTTGCCAGAAACTGGAAACAATGTAGATGTATCACAACCAAAGAAAGGATAAAGAAATTTTAGTACCTTTACACAATGGAGTACTACTAAGTTATTAAAAACAGTGACATTTCAAAATTTGCAAACAAACAAGAAAAAAGTCATCTTGAATTAGGTAACCCAGACCCAGAAAAACAATGGTATATATGCTCTCATAAGTGTCTATTGTCTGTCTATTAAAAGATAAACATGTTACAATTCAGAGACCTAGAGAAACTAGGCAACAAGTAGAGCTCAACAGGGGAACATGTGAATTTCCCTGGGAAGAAGAAATAGAATAAATATTGCAGATGGAGGAGGGTTGGGGATGATGTGAATAGGAACAATCGGGTGTGGGAAGAATGGAGGTTGAGAGTAGTGGGAGAGGCAACAGAAATTGGGAGTCATCTCAGGGATGAACTAAGATCCAAACAGAATGAGAATTTATAGAAATCTATGAAGCTGACTCTAGGTAAGACTTCTAGCAATGGGAGATATGGAGCCTGAATCGGCTGTTTCTTGTAACCAGGCAAGACTTCCAGTGGAAGGACTGGGACATCAACCCAGCCACATAAACTTAAACCTACAATTTGTCCCGTCTACTAGATGTGCTGGGGTGTAGATGGCACAGAAATTGTAGGAGTTACTAACCAATGATGGATCCAGCTTGAGACCAATTACCATGATAAGAAGGTCACCTCTGAAACTACCTGGATGTCTAGAATGCAGAGGTGGGGTATCCCTGAGGTCTAGGAGAGAACCAAAAACAACTGGCAAAGAATAATTCAATAACATGAAATGATTCCTAATAATAAGAATATATCATAAGGTATATTTATGGATTGGTGTCTATTTCAATGGTCACAAGAGAGGCTTCACCCAGCAACTTATGGAAACAGAAGCAGAGATCCACAGTTAAACATTAGGTGTAAAACAGGGAATCCTGCAAAAGAGGGAGAAGAAGGACTGTTGGATCCAGAGTGATCAAGGGCACCACAAGAAAACCTACAGAATCAAATAACCTGGGCTCAAAGGGATGCACAGAGACTGAACCAACAACCAGTGAACATATACAGAACTGATTTAGGCCCCCTGCACATGTTACATTTGTGTAGCTTGGTCTTCTTGTGGGACTCCCAAGAGTGTGAACAGAGGCTGTTTCTGACTCTTTTACTGGCTTTTGAAACCTTTGTTCTCATACTGGGTTATATTGCTCAGCCTTCAACTTGATATACCATGGTTGGTTGATAGCCATGGGAGACCTGTCCTCCAGGAAAAGAAATGGAGGAGGAATGGACCTAAGGGCAGAGGGAAGATGGAGTGGAAGGACTTGGAGGAGAGGAAGAAGGGGAAACAGAGGCCATGTTGTATAAATAAATAAATACATGTTTTTTTTTAAGTTCCAAACGAAATTATGGATATATTGCTTTTGTGGAAAATATACAAATTGCATCTGCAAACATACCCATTTTTTTTGGTTTGTGTTTTATTTTTAGTTCCAGTAATTCTATTTTCAACACTCCTTGTGCATCCTAGGTAAACACTCTGCTACAGCACCACATCCAGTCCCATCCTGTATTTTCACAGTGTCTGTGTTGTTTGTATAGAGGTTGAACTTGCAAATCTTGTCCCTCTGAGTGATTTCCCATGCTCCTATTACTTTCTTACATTTTACCTTTCTGAACAAAGTTACAATGTCTTCGGGAAGAGTTATAAAATAGTGGGGAAAGAAAAAAAATGTAACTTGTCGGGACTTTCCCTTATACTTTGCTAAAGTTAGTTCCCTTTCTGTCCTACTCTGTGTCAATATGATGGTTTGTAATTGTCAGCTGTCCGTCATGCTAAGGTTTTCATTGGCTGCTAAATCCATAAAGGATTCTCAACTGAGCAGACACCAGGTGATGGAGAAATCTCTACTCTCAAACAACTGATAGGACATCGCCCAGCAGTTGGCGATAGTTTATGGCAGCTCATCTCTCACAAAGGATGTCAGCTGTCGAAGACCAGCTCAACAAAATTCCAGGGTAGGAGTGTGAGGATTACAATTATTAAGCAAAAGGAACAGAAATATGAGACAAATAAGAGACATAAATACAGAACAACACTAGGAGGGAAATTCAGTGAATCCTGAATCCTGAAATTGTCAGCATTTATTTTCCACATGCTTATATACTTCACTCCAAAAGGGAAGAGGGGAGACAACAAACTTCATTAACACGGTATCAGGAATAGACTTGAATTCTCCAACCTTTGGTACAGGCAGAGCAGATCCATTTCTATACCCAAAATACTAATTAATCACACCCTTATTCAGAATCTCTAGTTTGCAGCCACATCTGTTGTGAACAACTTTAAAAGAGCAAAAATAATCTCAAACTCTCTGACCTGTAGTCCGGGTGGAACAGGCTAATATCTATGAAGTCTTACAGTCAGCCAACAGAAGACCAGTATCAGAGACGTGAGAACACAAAGACCTGTGAATCTAGCATAGGTAACCTGATATGCTTCTTTCCTTTTTTCTTTTTCTTCTTTATAAACATGACTAAGTTTCATTCAGCAAAATTTGTGGAACCCCTTATAAGTTTCAGTCACCATTCTAGGAGCTGAGTATACAGTAAACAGAACAGAAAACAGTCTTTGTTCACATAGAGTGTTCACCTTAAATATATTTGGACTTCAGTTTCTAATACTAAAATTTTCTTTATAAACAACAAATTATGTAAAAATAATTTATAGGGAAACTATCTAGATGGGTACAAATATGGGGTGTCTTAAAAACACTAATACAAAGAAAAAGAGTGTCTTCAGGGTTGAATTAATAAAGAGAAACCAATAAGGAAAGAAAGTAATCAGAAAATTAAGCACCAGTATGTGTATGACATATGTGTATGGATTTCCATATATGTATGTATGCATGCAATAATTTTAATTATTTTGGTCCTCTGCATTCCTTCAAAATATGATACTTCATCCTATAATATATATATATATATATATATATATGTATATATATATATATATATATATATATATATATATATATATATCAGAGACCAAGAGAAGTCCTCATGGTCTTTCTTTCTCTCTTTGAACAGATAATAAACATCATCTTTATCTGTGAGTTCGAGACCAGCCTGGTCTACAAGAGCTAGTACCAGGACAGCCTCCAAAACCACAGAGAAACCCTGTCTCGAAAAACCAAAAAAAAAAAAAAATAAATAAACATCATCTTTGAATGGGGGCTGTGCTATCTATGAAGAGAAAGCACCCATGGAAATGTTTAAATCTGAGCTGATAAGTGTGATTTGTATCTTTGTGCAACTCCTTCCCCTTTATTGAAAAGGAAACTGAGGCTGAGGCCATTGCAATGATTGAGCTGCCAAGAACGTAATTTACAACACCCTTGGGAGCAAAGCAGTCTCTTTTGGCCCACAGTTCAAGTCCTCACTAATGCCACAGTCTCCCACCTATTAAAAAGTAATCACCTATAAATCATGTTCAATATATTAGTGAGATTTCTGAGCTGAGGCAGGAAGCCAAAGCGTGCGTAGTACATAGTGCTAACGTCAGAAGATGATTAAGACATCAACCATTGGGCCATTTGCCCCAGGTGATTATTTATAAAGGCTCTAAATCACCACTGCAAATGTATCCAATGAAGAAATTGATATTTATCAGAGAAAGGGCTGAAGGTATTTCTATAACATAATTTGACAAACAGCCTGAGAATATGCAGACAAGTGCTTACCCTCATGGGTCGTGCCGTCTTGCTGACAGGTGCTGAACTGCCTTCTGAAAGACCTGACTCTGGATAACTACAGGGACTTGGCTAATACAGAGTCACACCCCAGGGTCTTCCTAAGAAAAACCGGTGCATGCTTGTTTCCTCACTCAGAACCTTTTAATAAAAAGGTCAAAGTATGTAAATTCTGCCCCTTTAAGAGTGGTCAGTGTTTTGTCTTGCCTAGGTCACTACATGATCTGTAATAAGTTTGCTGAACATTCAGTATACAAGTCTAAAGAAATGTACACCAGGAAAGATGAGTTTTGCTTAGTATCCTTGTTCTGAAACCAATTCAAAGTTTGTTTGGAAACTCCCAACATCTTCCACATTTCTGTCCCAGTTCTTAGGTTCCTACCAAGAAGAGTCAGTTTCCAAAGGTAGCAATCAAACCTGTCTGGAGATGAAACAGGGTCTATATGATAATAACTGTGAGACAGTGTAAGGTAATGACTGCCCTATCATGAACTCATATTTAAATGAACTGGTAAACAAGGGCCTCAGAAGACTTTTTTATCTCAGGCTTGTGTAGTCTCAGAATATCTGTATGTTTTCTGCCTTCTATGTGGCATTCTCTGAGCTGTTCTTCCTCATTTTATATAATCCTTTTGTAATCACTTACACAAATGCATATACTGAGCTGAATGTGTTTAGTAGATATAGCCTGAAAAATCACTTGTTGATAAATTATAGACTGACTAAGCTAATATTATATCTGCTTCACATACCCAATAAATCTCCATTGGAAAGTTAAAATTAAAATAAGGAAAACATTTTAGGCATAGAAGCATCATAGACCAACATGAGTACCCCCTCACTGACTAGCCTTCATGGTGCCAGAAGGTACCATTCATGCATCCTCCCTAAGGAAGCAAGCAACCAACAGTCTTTCTCGGCTATGATGCCTAGGAACCATATCAATGGCCACTATGGCGCAATAACCATAAGGGTCCAGTAGTGGCACACACATCATTGCAGTTACCCAAAGCTCTCTAATTAGAGTTAAAACTCACTCAACAACATGGAAGGTATTGCCTAGTATGGCACACCTAGCTAACTATTTAGTGTTAATGTAGTCATGGTTATTGAAGGAGAATCTACAAACTATAATTTACTAAACCAGCATATTCCATAACAATAATATATAAACACATACAACATTTTAACACCAAAAGATTCTCTGGGCATGTTGACATATACTTATAATGTCAGCAGTCTGGAAAAATCACAGTGGCCTGGCTTATACAGTGGGTGTGAGGTCTGGCTACATACATAGTAAGACTGTGTTCCTAATATTTATACATATATAGCTATCTATATCTATATTAAAATATTCATAGGGAAAATCCCAAATTCTTATCACATTTTCTTTTGTCCTAAGTATTTTCAATTATTTAAAGAGGAATTTGGTCAATCCTAATTTTCCATTACAACACCAACATTCATTGTTGTCAGCTACTCCCAGGCTCTTTGACATAATGTCTGTTTAAGAAGTAGAGGCTTGACACAAAAGAGTACAACTTTGCTTCCTGAAGCTCTTAGGTCTTCCTATTGTCATTCTTCAACTACATCCTAAGTGGTCCCAAGTCCCATGATGTGATGTTGAATTTTGAATCATCCATGATATTTAAACTTTTTCCTTGTGGAATTCTCTTGAAAATGGACACACACGACTGAGCATGATTATACGGTCTTATAGGAACAATGCACAGAACACTGTGAACTCTGTGCAATTTGCTGACAATCCTATCATGACTAGCTGTCTGCATCCATTCCAATCCTGTTTTACATGTATTTGTTGACTGAAGTCTCTGTGCTCTCCCTTCAGACCTCAGAGTCACAGTGTCAGAGCTGAAAGGACTTGAAAGGAAATTGAAACCAATGTTTCTTAAACTTTTATTAGGAGTCATAGTCACCTCAAGGATGGTTACGATTAAGATTCTGTGGACTCCACATGGAGAGATGCTCATGTGATACTGTGAAGGGTTGGGTGGGGTTGTTTTAGATATAGTATTGAGACTTTATTTTCCTTAAATATTGGATATTCATTGAAAATATTAGCATAGAGATTTATTTGTTGAATTTTTTATAAATATTCTAATCCTCCAAATCAACAAAAACAAAACATAATGAAATATAATTAAAAGAAAACTATATGCTTTTACCAGAATCCTAGAAGTTCTGAAATTTTTTAAAATATCTAAAATTTACTCTAAAATCATGAAACGTCTTCACAAGTTCAGGAATGGTTGCAGTCATCATTTTTCTCATGTTTTTGGCAAACTTTTCTTCTTATGTTGCCTTCATCAGGTCTTTGATCAGGAATCAAAGATTTTCATTTCAAACATCTATTACACAAAATAAAATATAGTATTTAAGGATATATCTAACCATGTATATGAGAGGTTAGCACACTGATATCTATCAAACACTATTGAAAAAATTTCAAGGGGATAAGCAAATAGAAGGATATTTTATTTTTACTAACATGTGGTCTACAAGGACTAAAGTTAGGATGTGCATGCAAATAAATGTTACAGCTATCCAGATGATAATATAACTATTTGTGAAAATAGAAAATACAGTCTTAAAATTTGTATAGAATTAAAAAAAAAGTCAGTACCTCAAGCAATTGTGAGGAAGGACAAGTAAAACCAATGAGAGGCCAAAGAAGAACTGAAGATGACTCAACTCCTGACCATCAAATACACTGAAAAATGATAGGTACCCAAACAGCATGCCAACAACTTCAATATAAGTTCACAGACCAAGGGAAGAGAGTAGAAATTTCAGACATCAATTTTCAGTTAATTGATCTCTCAAAGTTGTCAAGAGTATGAAATGAAGAGTGAATAGTCTTTTCTTTGAATAGTCCTGGACAAACTGTGTGCACAAGAAGCTAGAGCCCCAAAACAAACAAAAACTTCAGAATAGATTATAGCTTAACTTCAAGGCCCAGAAAGGTAAACTACTTGTACAATCTAAAGCAGAACTGTTTCATAGCATTGGTCCTACCAAGAGTTGCTTTGGGATAGAGCCTCAAAAACACCAGCAATAAAGAAAACAGATTAGTGGAGGTACATTAAACTATAAAAACATCAAGACAAACAACTATTAGCAGAATTCAGAAACAGCTCCAAGAATGGAAAATATTTTAAAGCTGCACACAGGAGGAAACAGTTAAGATTCAGAACATGTGAAAAACTCAAAAAGCTCAGTACCCAAGAACAAATAATATGATTTTAAAATAGAGTAGAAAATATAAGCAGACCTTTCTCAAAAGAGGACATAAAATGGCCACATATCTATACAGAATACACAATATCATAAGGCATGAGAAAAATGAACATCAAAGACACATTAGATATCACCTTATCCAACTAAAGTGACTATTATCTAAAACATGAAAAATCTAATTTCTAAAAATAATTCTCTCATGTATCTGTATCTGTCAACAGAACTCTAGACTATTGCTGGGAATGCAAATTAAGGAAAATGTATAGTAGTTTCTCAAAATAAAGCCGTATAGAATGACTATATGATCTTGCAGTTCTAGTCCTGGGTATGTATCTAACAGGTGAGCTTTATACTTCCAGAGAACCTTTGCACTTCTGTGTTAATACAGAACTCTTAGAGCAGACGGCATGAAAGATTATCAACTGCATGATAATGCATGTGTGGATGACTATGGAAGACAGGCAAAAATGTGCATATGTGCACACAGACATATGCACATAATCTCTCTTGATTTTCCTTCCCTGCCTTACTTCTCTTCTTCTCCTCCCCTCTGTCCTTCCATCTTTCTCTCCTTCCCTTGTTCTCTCTGTCACACACACACACACAATGGGGTTCTTCTCAGACAGAGTTTTAATTGTACCAAACGTGGAAACATAGATAAACCCATAGAACATCATTTTAAATGAAAAATCCACATGCACAATACAACATCACATGCGGCGTGCAACTCCACCAGCAGAGAAGACGACCACAACAGGATTCTTCTTGGAATGTACTTTATTGGAGCGCAGAAGACTGAAGATAAGATGGAGGCTAAAAGACCCTGAGCCCGACCGCGCGCGCAGGGAATATATACAGCGCCTGGTCCGCCTATGATGTGTCATTGCTTGATTGGCTCGGCCCACACTGATGCGATCGCTTGAGCAAGACGTGTGAGCAATTGATAGGTGGAATTCAAACCACTCTTGGGCCAGTGGTGAGCATGCGTAGAAGTTGTTTACTAACTAGGGACAACTAGCAAATGGCGGCAACGGACTTAGTACAGACCCTGAGAACATGCCAGCGACGTGGCGTGCAGAGCGCTGTGGCGTGCAGAACGCCGTGGCATGCGACAATCACATACATGAAAAGTTTGTGAAGTTAACCTCATGTATGTGGAGAGAAGAATAGTTTCCAGAAATCGAAGCATAGAGTAAGAGTAACACTGGCCAATGGGCACAAAGTTGCCCATGTTGGGCACCAGATGATGACTGAAGTTACAAAATAATCCCATAATACTTCAAAATTACATATAATAAAGGGTTATTTATTCAAGGGTAGACTCACAGATCACAGTTCTGGAACACAGTCCTCTGCACGAACAGGGAACAGGAACCGAATCTAGCAATTAGAAGGAAGAGAACTAGCACATGTTTTTGCAGCTGCATTTATAGTATAAGAGACCACACGGAAGTGGGTTGGTATCTTAAACGCTATTGACTGAAGGAGCTCCCACAGCACCTTATGTTCTTGTGTTTGTTATACAGTGGGGTGATAATGCATAATAGATGTAGCATTGTAAAATTTAATAGTATGAGGGCTGGAGAGATGGCTCAGAGGTTAAGAGCATTGCCTGTTCTTCCAAAGGTCTTGAGTTCAATTCTCAGCGACCACATGGTGGCTCATGACCATCTGTAATGGGGTTTGGTGCCCTCTTCTAGCCTGCAAGCATACACATAGACAGAATATTGTATACATAATAAATAAATAAATAAATAAATAAATATTTAAAAAATTGATAGTATAGTGACTAGTAGAGGGAGAATCAGTTTTCCATAGGGAGAAGATCCCAAGATGACATCTAATCCCAGGTGGTCAGCCTAAATATTTCCACATAAGAGAAATGCTACATGAACTCATTATATTTACATATTCACATTAATATGTGTGTATGTATGCTTGCAACAACATTGATTAAAGAATAAGAGATGACAAAGATTGCAGGGAGTGGAGGGTCAGGTAAAAAGCAGAAAAAGGGAGTATGAGATGGAAATTATATAAATATTATATTCATGTACAAAATTCTCTAAAAGTAATAATAAATGTTTAACATATAAAAATGTAATAGCACACTGAATTTCTTATATATTTATATATTTTATGCATATAATCTATATGCATATAAGAGAATGGGAATGAATGGGTACATGTAATTTCATGTGTGTAGAAGTTGGAAAATAACTTTCAGTAGTAATTTCTTCCCATTTACTTTATTGAATCAGGGTCTCTATTGTACAGTGTCCTTAGGGATATTTAGTCTAAGTGATTATATACTATTATTTTTTATTTCTTTGTTTTCTATTTATTTATTTTTATTATTTTTTTTACATCCTGATCATGGTTTTTTCTCCCTTCTCTCCACCTTTCCCCCAGTCAAAGCCCACTCCCATACAGCCCTCCTCCTTTTCTCTTCAGAAAAGGACAACCCTCCACTGGATATCAACCAGCCATGGTATATCAACCTACAGTGGTAATTTGATGGTATATCAAGGCTCCTCCTCTCCTACTAAGGCTGGAAAAGGTAGCCCAAGAGGAGGAAATGGTCCCAAAAGCAGCCAAGAGAGTCAGAGACAGGCTCTGCTCCTTCTGTTATGAGTTCCACAAGAAGACCAAGCTACACAATTGTTATATATATGCAAAAGACCTAAGTTCCTGGTTTTCGGTTTAGTCTCTGTAGTCCCTATGAGTCCAGGTTAGTTGATTCCGTGGGTTTTCTTGTGCTGTCTTTGACTACTTTGGCTCATACAATTCTTCTATCTCCTCTTCTGCAGGATTCCCCAAGGTCTTCCTAATGCTTGCCTGTGAGTCTTTGCTTCTGTTTCCATAAGTTCCTGGGTGAAATCTCTCTGGTGACCATTGGAATAGGCACAAATATATGAGTATATCAGAATATCATTAGCAATCACTTCATTTCATTGACATTTTTTTCCCAGTTGTGTTTGGTTCTATCCTTGATCTCTGGAATATCCTGATTCTGGGTCCTCCAGGAAATGTTACAGATGAGTTCCCTCTCATGGCATGGGTCTCAAGCTGGACCAGTCATTGATTGGCCACCCCCACATTTTCTGAGCCACTTACACCCCAGCATATTTCATAAGCTGGACAAATCTTGTAGTTTGAAGGTTTTATGGTTGTTCTTATATCCCAGTTCCTCCACTAGAAGACTTGCCTGGTTACAGGTGATGTCTAGGTCAGAGATCATATCCTCTACTGCTAAGAGTCTTAGCTATGATTTCCCTCATGGACTCGTGAGTTTTTCCATTGTGCAGCATTCTAGCTCATCCCAGAGATGGCCCCAAATCCTGTTGTCTCTGACAAGAACTCTCGCTCTAACCTTCCCCAGCCTGATCCCTTCTGTTCCAATATTATTCTTATTTCTAATATTATTTCACTGTAGAAGTCCTGTGACTATAGCTGGTCATCATTTCATTGTACCCCAGGTTATCAGACTTGTGATCAAATGCATTTACCTGTTGAACCATATTCTGAATATTTTAAAACAGATAGAAGTGTGATTTTTTACTCCTTACTTCAAATACATGATAATTATGTGTGATAATGGGTAAAATAATTACCCTTATTAGATTAAAACATACTTTTCTACAAATAAAAATAGCATTAATGCATTGCATGTAACATGCCCAAATATTGTGGCATTATAATATTAAATTGAAAGATAGTTTTTAAGATCAAATGTGATTATTTACTATAATATTTAAGTTGTTCCTATTTCTAGAATTTAGCTATTGCTTCTAAGAACCAAAAACAAATTTGGTATCTTAAATGCACAAAGTTTATACTTTTGGACGTCCTTGGGGCCAAGTTTAGGGGTTGACAGGAAAATTTCTCAAGTTTCTGGAGGAGAAACTGGTGCTTGGCTATCACCAATTTATTTTTTAAATTTTATATTGATTTTATTGAGTTATACATTTTTCTCTGCTCCCCTCCCTTTCTTCCCCTCCCCTTCAACCCTCTCCCATGGTCCTCATGCTCCCAACTTACTCAGAAGATCTTGTCTTTTTCTACTTCCCATGTAGATTAGATCCATGTATGTCTCTCTTAGGGTCCTCATTGTTCTCTAGGATCTCTGGGATTGTTATTTGTAGACTGATTTTCTTTGTTTTATGTTTTAAAACCATTTATTAGTGAGTACATGTGATAATTGTCTTTCTGGGTCTGGGTTACCTCACTCAATATGATGTTTTCTAGCTCCATCCATTTTCCTGCAAATCTTAAGATGCCAAGTCACGTGTCTTCAAATAATCCTTGGTTGGTTGCTCTGTCATTCTGGTCTCTGTTTTCATGATCACTTGACCTCTTCTTTTGTACCTCTAAGGACATTTGTCATTGGATTTAAGGATCACCAAGATAATCCCATATGATCTCCTTAAGATCCTTAACTTAATTACATCTATAAAGACTGCTTTTCTAATCATAGTCAGCATTTACTGGTCTTGGAACAAAGACATTGCCTATTTTTTGAGTAGACTGTTCAACTTGCTTCATCACTGAAAGTTGTAAAGACACACTAAGTGTTTTTTTTTTCCTGTATAATGTCAGTGTGGTTCGACTAAACAATAACATAAAAAAATTTTCTAAAAAAAAAAATTTCTAAGAATGAGGATTACATCTGTAAGGAAATATGACAAGGATGCAAACAATAAAGTATATGGGCCCTATTTCATTATCGACAGAAGAGTCAAGAGGACCTCTATTTTATAAAGAGGAGCTTTGTAAAACACATTATTCCTTGACAATTTCACACACTTATATAAAGCGTTTTGATTACATTTACTCTTCTTTCTCAACTTTTCTCCTCACAAGCCCACTCATCTTTTCTTCTCAATTTCTACTGCTTATTACATGTTTTTTATTGCTGTTGTTTTGTTGTTTTGATGACCCACTGAGTTCACTTGAAATTGCCTATATAGATGCAGCATTTCTTATTGGAGCATGGTCACCTAATTAGTGGCTACACCACTGAATAAAATTACTCTTCCTGCCCCAAAAGCTGTTAAATGCCAATGATTTCTAAGGGTAGAGAAGAAGTTAATAACGAAGAACTTAATAACTTAAAGTGATTTGAACATGATAAACTATACTCAAAGTAGCTCAAAAAATTGGAGGAAGAATACATTCACTATTCACATTTCGTGTAAAACAAAACTGGACAGAGATGTGACAGCGAAACCAGAAAAGCAGAAGTACGCATTTTCAGTGAAAGTGAAATGAATAGAACATTAGAGCGATCATTCACTATGATGGAGTGGGACTTGTCCTGAGGATGTAATACTGTTACACTGTATGAAAATCAATAAACATGGTACAGCACAAGCACAGAGTAAAAGGCAAAAATCATATGGTCATTTCAATAGATTCAGAGGAACACTTGATACATTCCCAAGACCCTTGCGAACAAAACAATATACAAATTGGATACATTAGCACAAGGTCACATATGACAAACCCATAACTAAAAGTTTAAAGAATTGGGAGAGAGAAGGAAGGTTTCTATGTGACCTTGGACAAGACAGAATTGCTCATATTTACCACCTCTATTCAACATGGTATTGGAAGTTCCAGTCACAAAACATTTGGCACTCAAATTGGAAAAGAAGTACGGTTTTTTTTCTGTCTCATGGACATCATAGACATATTTAAAAGCTAAAATACTGTCAGGAATAAAATATTATAAAATAATTTACAGAGACAAAAATCAACATTTGCAAATAGGCAATATTTCTACAGACTAGCAACGAGCCTCCGAAAAAGAACAAAGCAGCCATAGCCACAATAATAACACAGTAAAACTACCCAAGACATTTTTGTAATCAGAGCACATATTACTTTAATCCAAGGGCCAATACAAGGTCCCTGCACTCCCAATACAAAGCTGATGGATTTTTTTACAAGGTCATTTATTAATCTTTATTTTATAGAAACATAAATGATTGATACATTCTTCTAAAAAGGTGAAAGACCTAAAAGTTTCTAGCAAAGATTTGATTCTCTGGAGCCAAAAGAAGTATACAAGTTGGTGAATTTTCCTTTGTTTCTTGAGAGTGTTACCAGTCATTCATTCAGCGGACAGTTTAGTTAAGCTGTGTTTTTATTACAGACAACAGTAGACAAACTGACACAGTGTTTGGACACCATAAGAATGTGACATTGATAGTGGCAAAGCTGTGTTACTCAAAACATCATTTTAGTTAATGGATCAGTGACAAAGAAGAAATGTGGCTGCAGGAATGACATGGTCATGGGTAGCTTCCCCTTCTCTACCACAGTTTGGTGATTTAAGGTGTGTTCTTTGGGACATGAAAAATGTTTTCAGCAGGTATGACATTTGCTGAAGAAGTTTTATGATCATATTCCAGGTCCTGGCACCGTGAAAGCGTTGGGTGAACCTAGACCTCTACCTTTATTTCCAGTTCTCAGAATGCAGAGACAGGGGAGTCCTGCAACAAGCAGGCTACCTAAATTAGACAAATATGTGGACCCTTGGTACAAACAAGATGCCCTGACACAACGAATAGCATGTAGAAAAATTAGGAGTCACCAGTGCCAGCCTTAGGCCTTCATATATATGCACACACCAGGGCACATGTAGCTAAACACACATGAACATACATAGATGCACACACCACACAGGTATATGCAAAATATAAGACTTTATAAGAAAAAAAATGGTATAAAATGGAAAGGTATTCAGAACATTACCTAGATAGAGGAACTTCTTTTTCGTCAGTTTTCTGTATCCACAAGAGATTATTCCTAGGAAGCCACAGTTTGTGTAGGATAAGGTTTCCTCATCTGATGCTAGTGATAGGGATTTTGAGTCATATCCCTAGTCATAGGCAGAGAACCTCTTAATTCCTTATATAGTTTTCCGTGGTATCCCTTCTTTCGAAACACCCTTGTTGATAAAGTAGCTGGGGATCTAATATCTAAAACTACTGTCTTCTAGTTTGCTTTATAGTGATATAAAACATTGACCAAATTCTCTGCCCTGTGGGAGGGGAATGGTGTGGGGGGAGGAGAAGAGGAGTGGGGATAGGGGGAAGGGACTGGGGGGAGGGGGCAATATTTGGGAGGAGGGAGGGAAATGGGAAACGGGGAGCAGGTGGAAATTTTAATTAAAAAAGAATAAAAATAATAATAATAATAATAAAAAACATTGACCAAAACCAACTTGGAGAAAAAGGGGATTATTTTCAGCTTGGAAAGCCAAGGCAGAACCCAAGGTAGAGACCATGGAGGTACTCTTCTAATAGCAACTATCAATCAAGAAAATACACTAACAGAAATGATCCCCAACCAGTCTAATGAGTGAAGATCAAATAAGTTTTCCTTTTCCAAGATGTGTTCAGTTGGTAATCAAGAATAGCCAAAACAAAATGGATGAAAGCAAACTTTTGACATTAAGCTTTCCTTCAAGTTTTCTATTTAATTAAACCTGAGCAAGCATGGTGGTGAACAGTTGGGAATGTGAACTTGCTTAATGCCCATGGCAGTTTTACATGGCAGGTATTCTAGTTACTCTCATCATATGAAAGAGGGCACTAATACACAGAGCACTTGGTCTGTAATCATATCACTTACACAGTGAGATCAATCTTTCTGCTGTGATGATACTTTATTGAGTCTCCATGGTGCTTCAGAAGCATGGGAAAGATAAGACCTGATTGTTTAGCATGCAATGAATAGATCTGATGGGTTTTTAGCATTTACCTTTGAAGAATATCATCAGATTTGGAATATTCCTCTTTAAAAAAAAAAAAAAAAAAAAAAAAAAAAACAGAGCCAAGGTTTCAAAGCTGGTAGGTAAAGCTGGGATGCATGTAAGATACTTGGGAATAATAGAAATGATCTGAGTCTGGAGATGAGAGAAGGGAGGTTGAGAAAAGCATGGAGTTGATTTCCCTTTAGCCAAGAGCTTTATTGATTCAGTGATAAGCAGTGTATAGGAGTCCGAAGCAACACACCAAACAGCAGTGGATAGAGGTGCAAAGCAAACAAGCTTAGGTTGCCTTCTCAGAAAGGTTTGTGTGGGAGACAGATATTCTGCACTATCAGAAAGTAGGCTTAGTTAATAAATAGCCTATCCTACACACACACACACACGCACGCACAAAATGTGGTAAAAAAATGCAGGGCATATGTGACTTTGGTGTCTTTGAGATATGTGGGAGTGTTTTTTTTCTTTCCTTGGGTAGGGAAGTGAGGCCACATTGATGTGTGACATAGAAGCAAGCTGCATCTAGCCTCTTGGAAGCAAGAGATAGCTGTGTTCTAAACCTATTCACCATCTTCTCTTCTTAGGGCACAGAGGACTTAGGTACATATATCTTCAAAATGCTGATTGTGATTCAGAGAACATATGTGAGGAATCGATTGAGACCAGTCCCTGGAGAGGTACTCTTTTTCTGCAACCATGAGAAGCTGAGTTCAAATCTCCAGCCTCCACATAAAACGCTTGAAATTGATACATGTGTCTGTAATTGCAGCACTGAGGAGTAGAGACAGGCGCATCCTAAATATTTACTAGCTACCAAACCTAGCTGTGACAGTGAACTTCTAGTTTAGTGAGATAACTTATTTTAAGGCAATCAAAGATAAAACAATCAAACAAAAAGAACAAAAGACAAGGCCCCTGATCTTCTGTCCTGTTTGGTTGCTGCATGTGTGTGTGTGTATGATCTAGTGTATATTCACATGAATGTAGAATTGCCACATATGTACACAAAAAGACATATGGGTGCATAAAATAATCAGCTTATGCAAGCATCTGGAGAACTGGAAGGGGAGGAGTCATTAGATATAACCTATGATGCAAAAAGACAGAAATTCATCTGACAGCCAAAAAGTTAGGGGAAATACGTGAATTGAGTTCTACAAAAGTACCATGGGGGTGCCAAATTCTGAGTCAGGTATTTTGTTAGTGGAGAGTGGTATCAATCCTCTGTTCACATTGTGTGGGAAGACTTTCTGCATTGTGTGGGGAACTGGATTAGGTAATTTGTAGGTCTCCTTCCATCAGATTCAATATTGCTATATTTATTTTCTCCAGGCATGCAGAGAAGCTGACAAGGCAGTCAAAGAACATTCTTACTTGAATAAGCAGCCCAGAGTGAAGCCTCTGTTTCCCAGGACTGCCATTGGATCACCTTTCTCTATTACATTCCAAACGTTGATCTCAAAAGTGAAATCCACAAGAGTAATTTCTTTTAATTGCATAATTGCTGCATTTTGGTGTAGCACTAATGGGGAAAACATGCCTTGACATCTTGAAATTTCAGTAAAGAATTACTTAATAAAGACTCTAGACTGAAATAATTGTTTACTTAAAACTGGAATTTACTGAAAAAAAAAAAGACTCAAACACTATTTCCTCCATTCTACTGCCACATAATTAAATAATTTCACAATTAATTACTTTCAGGAGAGATAATTTGTTTTCATTAAAATATGTAAATATGCATCCCTTGTTGTGCGTTTTTTTTCCTTCCTAATGCTTTCCCACCCACCATTGTGCTGATTTTCAATAATAAAGTTTCCCTTCACGGGCTTTAAGTCATAGCTCATGTCCTCTATCTCATAGCCTAAGTAAGAAAGAGAAATCTTTCCTCTTACCGTGTTACCTCTTCCTGTCTAAGACCCTTGCCATTCATTTTTCATTCATCTTCAAGATCAATTTTCAATATTCCTTCCTGTCTCTGTTTCCCACAGCCCAAGTTTGAGGACCTAACTCATCAGGCTGTCTGATTGACCAAAGCAAACACTGGATTCAAGGAAATTCAAAGAACCAGTCTAGTGAGGCAAAGGGCAGAGGGCACTCCCATTTCAGAGGCCAAGGACAATGGCACTGGGTTTTGATCCTACTTCATGTTCTGGCTTTGTGGGAGCCTAGACAGTTTGGATGTTCACCTTCCTAGACCTGGATGGAGTGGGGGGGACCTTGGACTTTCCACAGGGCAGGGAACCCTGATTGCTCTTGGGACTGGAGAGGGAGGAGAAGAGGAGTCGGGGGAGGGGGAGAGGGGCGAAAGAAGGGGGAGGGAAATGAGAGGTGGGGAGGAGGCTGAAAATTTTTTTTTCAATTAAAAAAAAAGATGTAAAGAAATTGGTTTGTGCAAAAGGCCCTAAAGAAAACGTCCCTTTGCAGAATTTATTTTTTTTTTATTATCAGGACTATGAATTATACTTGCTGTATTCCTGTCTTTTTGACATCAAGACAAGTCATTGCCATCTACAATCAAGGTAAATAACAGTTACAAAATACCTCAACATTTCAGGTGATACCTACAATTTTTATTGCTTTCATAGATCTCAGATAACATGCAGTACTCAGGTTGTATCATGGACACAGTGGTAGGAGAAAGTATATTTAGGGAAAGACAGTCAGGTGATACACCTTTCACCCAATTTTTGGGCATTGCTGTCTTAATAGCCATTGTGTTTCTTGACAAAAGCACATATGGAAGAAAATGTAACTAAGATAAGAATTTGTTTCTATTGGATCATCCAGGTCGTAATGAGATCTGCTGAGTGTGTGAAAGACCACTAACCATTAAAGTGTGCCATGAAGGAAACAACCATGAGCAATGCAAGAGCTTGACACTGCTAAAGACTACATATCTCACAGAGCCTACCAGTTTTATTCCAGTAGGATATAGCACTGCAATGACTCCTAAAAATGCACAGCTGTACCCAAAGATTGACCTCATCAAGGAACTTTATTTTACATATTAATTAACATATAGAACAACAACCAGATAATTGGAAGAAAGTAAAAGACTGAAATATTCAACCTTATAGAGGATATCTTTCTCAAACCTTTCTTAAGGCTTTGGGATCTCTGAAGAAGAGGATCAAGAGGATCAACTGTAAGAAGCAGATGTGGTGGGTGTCGTCATGGGAAGAGCATTTTCGAGATACAATTGGTACACATCTAAGCACAGAGAGACTGCGACAGCATACACAAGGCCCACAGAAAGCCCCAATCAGACTAAATCCCAGAACTGAAAAAGAGAAATGAACACTCATAATTAAGAAGCCAGTTGTGATTGATAACCTGCTAGAAATGGGGGAAATCAGTTCTTTGCAATGGAGTGTCACTGGTGTATCAACTACACTCTAGGGAAGACCACATCTGGGACTAGCTGGCCAATACAACAAACTCCATTCTTTTTTATGTACTTTTTGTTTTATTTTGTTTT